>NC_139219.1:312412089-312694704 GCF_055691185.1 Crinia signifera | reverse complement strand
TGTGACTTTACCGCCCCCTAAAGGATGTGAATTAAGTCTACCCTAAAAAAGTAGACCACCCTAAGGGGTACGAGTCATACCAGATATAACCTCTGGAAATTATTTGGAATTGTTTTAAACTGTATTACACTATTGTGTTTTCTATATTTTCTCTTTTGGGTAAATTGAGAACATTTTGGAAAAAGAGAATCTGCCAGCTCCAGGAATTGTCAGTAACCCTTTTTTTTTTCTTGTATTCCTCAGGGGTGGATGATCTACTGTGAAACTGAGGAAGCTTAAGGTTCAGGTCCCCTTATTTCCTCTGAAGCTATCTGTTTTTAAGATTTTCCAAGAAAATCAGTATTTTTTTTTTAATTTTAAGTGTGTGTTATATAAATCAGGAATCATCATTCTTCTCATTTGTACATTTTAACATCACAATGTATGGTTATAGTCAGGGGTTAAAGAGAGGGAGAATGGTGTGGAACTGAGTTCCACCACCTCTACTGGTGAGGTGGAACATTTGAACTTCTTCATTGGCTCTGTACTTTAGTTCTCACATAAAAGATTCTAGCTTGCAGGGGGATGCCAAAAACCAAACCCTGCCCTGTCTCTGCCTAATAGGGGGAGGGGAGGAGGTGTAATTAGGTGGCATAGAGAAATTAGTTCCCCCACCTCTGCATGACCACTTTAAGTGCATCACCAATATCACCATGATGGACAGGCTCCTAGAACTGCATAGCTGCTATTACGCATAGCTTAGTACCACAGAAGATAATAATATTGATAATAATAAGAATAATTTTATTTATATAGCACTCTAGCTACAATACAACTCAAGGGCGCTTAACAGATAAAACAAAAAAGCTTTTCATTAACGATACCTATGGGAATTACATAAATACTTGAGTAAACAGGAAAGTCTTGAGTTTTTGACGCATTCTAGAGTGGGGCCTCCCAAACTGTACGGGGGAGTTTGATAGAGTCAGCTAAAAGCTTGACCCCCAGATAAATGACAGGTACTGCTAAAAAGTCCTTGGTGGGACAGTATGGAATCAGATGCTGGGAGTTGTAGTCCAGCACTGTGATATGTGCTCTGTAAATGATGTGAAATGTGTATCCGCTGTACACTACCATTCCCATCAGCCTGCAGAACTTCTCTGTGCCCTAGGAAGGAGGCTGGGAGCAATGACAGGTGAGGAAGGAGCCTGGGACAAGGAGGTGTCTAATAGGCAATGAATACCCTCATACCTTTGGAATTTGTGTCAAGCCCTTATTATCTGGATGTATACAGAACCATAAATCTCCCCCCCCCCCCCCCCCCCCCCCCCCCCCCCCCCCCCCCCTCCACACCAATATCTGGTGATAATACAACGCGGCTCCTGTCTGGGTACAGAAAGCATTAACAATAAGACTCAAGTACAGTTCAATGACAGGAAAACCACCAAGCCTTTGCCAAACAGGCAGCCATAACTGATAAACAGAGACGGTATGTTACTTACTGCCGACTTAAATCTGCTTTCATATTAATTCCTCTACAAAGTAATTATAGGTTTGTTTTTTTTATTTGAATGCAGAAAATGGGCTTAGCACAGAATTACGAAGAGCCACCGCGTCTACAAAGGTTACATAGTAAATAATAATTACTATATTAACCCTGATGTTGATCTGAGACATATTTCAAGGCAAAACACTGGATCGGAATGTTAGCGAATGCTTTAGAACACTTTCCATGCCTGGGCGCTAATATAAACAGTTTTTTTTAAATTGTTTTGCAATGGAGTTGAATACAATGAAAACAGAGTGGTACGTGGGACACCAAGGGAATATTGCACATAGGGGCTCTGGCTAATAATTGATAGAAATGTCATTTGCACCTTATTATCCCCTGTAAATTTAATTATTTTCAACTGCGCAAATGCACAAAAATATTCTCACCTCTGGTCGCATGGTGGCTGGAGAAGGGCATGTGGTCACCTGGTCGACCCTACGTCCACTTAACCACCGACATGTGGACAAGTGCGACAGGGCAAACTAAGGACTACATAACTGTGACCTAACTTTTAGTTTATCACCACTGTGTAGGCTCCCCTGTAATTTACGGAAGACAGGCAGCACCCATATATTTATAGTATACAGCACCCCTTGAGTGATACAGCATACAGGGACTGCACCCTTGACAGTACAGCAGACATGACAGCACCTCTGGATTTAATAGGCACAACGGGACAGCACCCCTTGACTGATACAGCACATAGGACTGCACCCGTATATTTATAGTATACAACACACAGAATTGCACCCTTGACTAATACAGCAGACAGGACAGCACCCCTGGATTTCATAGGCACACAGGACAGCACCCCTTGAATGATACAGCAACACGGACTAGAGACGGGCAAAACGGATCATTAAGCTGAGCCGGAACCCACGCGGTTCTCTCAGTGAAAAGATACACATCTTTTAGACGGGGTCCTTGGCTCACTTTTAAAAAAAAGGGGGAATATCATACTTCCCAACTTTAGCAGCTTGGCAGTCGGGATGCTGCTGCTGTGCGCCTTTGGCGCGCCGAAATTTCGGGGGCATGGCCTAATTTGGGGGCGTGGCCTATACTCGCGCCCCCATTTTGCAGCTATGGGGGCATGACACAGAGGCTCTGTGAGCCTCTAGCCATGCCCCCAGTCCCCTGGCTGCGGGAATAGATGCTGTGCGCATGCGCACAGCGTTTATTCCCCGCTGATTAGCAGCTGACAGGGGGGACTCCCAACAGCCCCCCCCCCACCGCGGGACACTGCCGCCCGCGGGTGGGACAGCGGGACAGGCCCTGATAATCGGACTGTCCCGCTAAAATCGGGACTGTTGGAAGGTATGGCACCCGTATATTTATAGTATACAACACACAGAATTGCACCCTTGACTAATACAGCAGACAGGACAGCACCCCTGGATTTCATAGGCACACAGGACAGCACCCCTCGAATGATACAGCACACAGGACTGCACCCCTTGACTGATTCAGCAGACAGGACAGCACCCCTGGAGTGATAGAGCACAGGCACTATGCCACCCCCAGCAGACGTCTGTTCTGCACCCTCTCTCTCCAATGCTGGAGTGAAGATGGCGCCCATAGGCATGGTCATATATGGAATACAAAGCCCACGACAATCCAACAGCGGGATGATAATGATGTCTTGTCTTGCTTTGGAATCCGAGCCTGGCGGGAAAACCCCAGCCGGACTTGGATCCCGGCTACAATCTGGAAGTTCCGGGTGGGGGGGCTCGGATCTTGGAGATCTGAACCAGCTCATCCCTACCCTGAATCAGCCCATTTGTCCTAGCACCAGTTGAGTCTGTATTCTCTCACTGGGCCTGATTCACAATAACCAATGCAACTAAGCTGCTGAAGACGCAGTCGCTGAATCTAAACCCCCCCCCCCCCCCAAAAAAATGGCAGCAACATTCCTGTTTTTCTACACTTCCTGTCACCACCCTCAAACTCCGACAACCTGTCAATCAAGCCGCACCTAGAGTTGATTTGTTACTTCTCCACTTTCTCTCTCATAAAGGTTTGCTACATCTCCACCTAAATGTTGTTTCGTTTAAGTACCTAATTCCTTGACAACGGCAAATAAATACAAAACTTATTGTTGCAATAAATTTACTACTACTAATAATAATAATAATAATAATAATAATAATAATAATAAAATGTAATTTATTGGCCAGAACTCAAATCTCTTCAAACAAGGTCACAAAAAATGTATAAAATAAAATAATTGTTTCATATACTGCTGTACAAATGTAAAGAAGTTAGTATGATTTTAAAAACCTACTTATATTATAATTGGATTATGGGATATTCATTTTTAACAAGATTTCTCATAATCAGGATTTTTTCGACCCAAGAAGTGAAAGAACATGTTTGATTTGTATTTGCAGGTGGTGGGGGGAGGGGATTGACTGCAATCTTTATATTATATATTATTGTAGAGATTATATGACCTGGGAGTGTAATGATTGCGCTCATTAATTCTTCAATTAGTCAGATAAAGACAATTGTGCACCACTGTGTAGCTCATGTTAATGGGAAATTAGAAACGGTTCCTCACAAAGTAAACAGTGTGACTGATACACCTTGTTCTCTATGCTGAATGCACCCTATGTTCTCCTATATAATCTATTTGCTGTTAATATACCTGAAGTGCTGCTTAGGACTGACCTTAGATTCAGTAAAACACTCCTCTGAGCTGTTTGCTATGTTGCAATTCCCATTAGGAGGACTATGAAATGATGAAACAGTATATACTATATACCTTGCTATGCATTTACATACCTCCCAATATTACAACCCCCCCCCCCCCCCCCCGCACTACCACCAAACGCTGAACACTGCAGCATGAAGGTGAGACAGTGGGACTGTCCCAAAACAACAGGACTGTCCCATAAAAATCAGGATAGTTGGGACATATCCATCGAGAGGGGAGGGGGCGGTTACATTTTTCAAAGGCCCATGTCTGCTGAGTAGAGAGGACAGGCTGCTGCTGCAGCGCAGCCTCTCTCCCCAGCTCAGCACATGCTGTTTAGCGCCCTGAGCTGAGTGGGGGAGAGAGACAGCTACAGCAGCAGCCTCTTTTTTTTTTTTTTGCTCCTACGCTATATTAACCTCAATAACATTCATTTCCACTCATTTCCAGTCTATTCTGAACACTTCACACCTCACAATATTGTTTTTAGGGCAAAAGGTTGCACCGAGGTAGCTGGATAACTATGATAAGCCACACAAGTGTGCGGCACAAACACGTGGCTCATGTAAAGCTGGCCATACATCAGAAAGATCGATCTTAAGATCGATTGCGCTCATGATTGTGTACAATTTCCCTTGAAATCCCCGGCAGTCCTTGGTGGTTTTTGGACACACAATCTACACACAATCGATCATACAATCAATCATACAATCCATCTACTGCATGATTGTGTACACAAGATGTGCACACAATCTGCATACAATCCATCTTACAATCAGTCATACAATCCATCTGCTGATTGATTGTATGATTATGTACATAAGATGTGCACACAATCTGCATACAATCCATCTTAAGCTGGCCATACATCAGAAAGATCAATCTTAAGATCGATTGCGCTCATGATTGTGTACAATTTCCCTTGAAATCCCCGGCAGTCCATGGTGGTTTTTGGACACACAATCTACACACAATCCATCTTACAATCAGTCATACAATCCATCTGCTGTATGATTGTGTATGCAAGATGTGCACACAATCTGCATACAATCCATCATACAATCAGTCATACAATCCATCTGATGATTGATTGTATGATTTGTGTACACAAGATGTGCACACAATCTGCATACAATCCATCTTACAATCAATTGAGATTGTATGATTGGGTACAATATCTTTCTGATGTATGGCCACCTTAAGAGTGGCACTGCAGTGGCAGACAGGATGGCAGTTTAAAAAACTCGGCCCCAAGTACTAAGTGTTAAAACTAGGTCCCAAGTACTAGGCCCCAACTAGGCCCGCAGCACAAGTATTATTTTGTAATTAAATTAGATATAGCAGCCTAGTATGTAGTTGTACTACTAGGTAGGTACACTTAGGCAGTAACACTGCCAGTGGCAACAGTGGACTGAGTACATAATACTGGCAACCTCTATTCACAGTATTCAGTGCAGGCAGGCAGCACCAGTGGACTATATATAATTCAATTAATTATTAATAATATAGCAGCCTAGTAGGTAGAGAAAATAATCTACTAGGTAGGTAGGCAGGCAGGCAGGCAGGCAGTAGCACTGCCAGTGGTCACCACAAAAGGTAGTTATATTACACACCACCAGTAGCTTTATGCAGTGCACCAGCAGAATTTATATAATAATTAATTTTATTATATTAGGTCAGGGTTGCCTACCCTCCCGGAATGGCCGGGAGGGTCCCGGAAATCGGGTCCCCCTCCTGGCCCCCCGGAAAGGTTGGCAATCCTCCCGCATATCCCCCCCAGCTCCCGCGATGTGTCCCTCGACGGGGGGGCCGCGGGTAAAATGCTGCGATCGCGGCATTTTAGCCCCGCCCCCCGCCATGCAATGCCTGAAATACCGGCATTGCACGGTGGAGGGCGGGGCTAAAATGACGCAAGGCTGTAGGCAAGCCCCCCAACAGGGAAGCATCTTTGTGGCCACGCCCCCGAACCGCCTCTTTTCACTCCCGGATGTTGCCCCACCCCCCTGCCTACCAGAGCTGGCTGCCCTCTCCCGGAGAGGGCAGCTGAAAAGTCGGCAAGTATGTATTAGGTACTGCTTGGCAGGGCAGGCGACAGGGGGGGTCAAAGGGGACACCTGTACCGGGCCCCAAGCTTGTGAGGGGCCCCTAAGTTCTGACGGCTGTAAGCATAGTTGTGGCAGTGCAGTGCCTAGAAATGGTTTATAAAGGCACCTGCCTGGATTCCTATAAGGGTACTTACCCAGACACCCCTCCAGTATTAATGATTATTAATTGTGTATTTTTTAATAATAAAAAACACATTCAATATGCAGTATACTAAAAATATTCTGCTCAAGGGGGCGTGGTTAGGGGTGCCCCAGAGATATCAGTGTACCGGGCCCCAAGATTTCTGTTGCCGGCCCTGCTGCTTGGCAGTGGCACTCAGTGGCACCAGCAGTCCCACACAGCACAAGTATTATTTTTTAATTAAATTAGATATACCTGTAGCAGCCTAGTATGTACTAGGTAGGTACACTAGGTAGGCAGTAGCACTGCCAGTGGCAACAGTGGACTGAGTTACTAAATAATACTGGCAGATTCAGTGCAGGCAGCACCAGTGGACTATATATAATATAATTAATTATTCATATAATATATATTACAGCACAGCACCAGAGGTAGGCCCCAGCACAGAGGAGACAGTAGTACTACAAGTACACAGTTAGACTGTTCTCCTAAGCAGAGAGGAAAACAGAGTACACAGCAGCACTGAGGGAGACAGCCCCAGCGAATAAAATAATTACAGCACACCAGAGGTAGACCGCACAGAGGAGACAGTAGTACTACAAGTACACAGTTAGACTACACAGCAGCACTGAGAGAAAGCCCCAGCGAATAAAAAATATTGCGTTCAAGGTCAAGCTCAAGTTTAAGCCCCAGCAGCAGCACCAACACACCCTCTCCCAACCCACTACTAGACTGGAGTGAAGATGGCGGGCGCAGCAGCCGCTTTTAAAGCCTCGCGAAATCCGGCGCCGGGAGATGACGTTCTGACCACGCGGACGGACCTGAGTCAGGCGGGAATCTCCGAGTGCTGCTCGGAACCGGGCTCGGAATGATGACGTCCGTGGGGGCTCAGATCTCTGGAATCCGAGTCTGCACATCTCTAGTATGGACAGCGATGATCGCTAACATCGCTGGGGGGAAAGCCGCTCAATGCATACACACTGAGCGGCTTTCCCCCTGCCCGGCGCCGATGGAGGGGAGAGGACGACTTTGCATAGCGGAGCGCTATACAAAGCTGTCCTCAATGCCACTCATCTGCTGGTATAACCATGATGCGGGAGCGCGCAGCAGAGCTCACCGCTCATTGCTGAGGCATACACACTGGGCAGCTTTCCCCCTGCCTGGCGCCGACAGCGGGGGGCGGGCAGCTTTGCATCGCATAATCTCTGTGTAATTTGTACAGAGAGACCCTGGTAGAGGCTTATAAACATGTATTATTGGGGCAGCACGGATGGTGTAATGGTTAGCATTACTGCCTCACAGCACTGAGGTCATGGGATAGATTCCCACCATGGCCCTAACTGTGCGGGGTTTGTATATTCTCCCCGTGCTTGCGTGGGTTTCCTCCGGGTACTCCGGTTTCCTCCCACAATCCAAAAATATACTGGTAGGTCAATTGGCTCCCAACAAATTAACCCTAGAATGTCTGTGTGCATGTACATGTGGTAGGGAATATAGATTGTAAGCTCCACTGGGGCAGGGTCTGATGTGAATGTTCAATATTCTCTGTAAAGCGCTGCGGAATATGTGTGCGCTATATAAATAACTGGTAATAATGGTACTTGTTTCCTAGCACGGCCACAATCGTGTGGATCGTGTACCTTTAAGTTAAGGTACACGATCCACACGATGGACCCGATTTCCTTTGAAATCAGGTCCATTTTGCCGGCAAAGGTTCAAAATCGGGGGCATCGCGTCGGTCGGGACCATTAACATTGGTCCCGACGCGACCGACGCGATGCCCCCGATTTTGCCATAGGCTTCAATGTTAAAATATTTTTTAACATTGAAATCGGGAGGATCGCGTCGGTCTTGTGCCATTATAATGGCACAAGATGAGATGGACTTGATTAAGTCCATCTCACCTTTAAAAAAATGTGAAAAATGTGAAATGGCCCAATATGACCCATTTCACATTATAGATGTCCCCGTCGTCACCCCACGATAGACGCCAACCCGAAGCGTGGCGAGCGCGAGCCCGCGAGGGGCGGCGGTGCGCGTCCTCCGACCTTTTCATTCCCCTACTATCCACGTCGGCGTGGAGTTGAGAATAGAATAGTGTGGCGAGCGCAGCGAGCCACCGAGCCCGAAGCGTGGCGAGCGCAGCGAGCCCCGCGAGGGGACGCGTATAACTTCACAGGTATACGCGTCCCCTCGCCACGCTTCGGGCTCGGTGGCTCGCTGCGCTCGCCACACTATTCTATTCTCAACTCCACACCGACGTGGATAGTAGGGGAATGAAAAGGTCGGAGGACGCGCACCGCCGCCCCTCGCGGGCTCGCTGCGCTCGCCACGCTTCGGGTTGGCGTCTATCGTGGGGTGGGGTTTACGTCGTTAAATTTGGGGGTCTAGGGAATATTTTACATTGAATCCAATGTAAAATCGGGTCCCAGGGACCCGATTTACATTTCATTCAATCAAAAAATCGGGTCGGTCGCGTCGATCGCATCGCATGCGATGGACCCGATTTTTCCGACACGACCACCCCGATGTAAATCGGAGTGGCCGTGCTAGGAAACAAGTACCGTAATAATAAATAAATGTATTACAGTTGCCTATATACATATATTACAGTTGCCTAGCACCTGGTCACTATGGGCCTTATTCTAGTTCACTCTTTCTGCCAAAATTCTTCTTAGATGGACAAAACCATGTGCACTGCAGTGGGGCAGATGTAATATGTGCAGAGAGAATTAGATTTAAGTGAGTTATTTTGTTTCTGTGCAGGGTAAATACTGACTGCTTTATTTTTACACTGCAATATAGATCTCACTTTGAAGTAAAACCCCACCCAAATCTAATTCTCTCTGCACAAGTTACATCTGCCCCACCTGCAGTGCACATGGTTTTGTCCATCTAAAAAGGATTTTGCCAGAAAGAGTGAACTAGAATAAAACCCTGTGTGTCACTGGGCCTTATTCTAGTTCACTCTTAGAGGCAAATTCCTTCTTAGCTGGACAAAACCATGTGCACTGCAGGGGGGGCAGATGTAACATGTGCAGAGAGAATTAGATTTGGGTGGGGTTTTTCTTCAAAGTGAGATCTATATTGCAGTGTAAAACTAAAGCAGCCAGTATTTACCCTGCATTGAAACCAAATAACTCACCAAATCTCTCTGCACCTGTTACATCTGCCCCCCTGCAGTGCACATGGTTTTGTCCAGCTAAGAAGGAATTTGCCTCTAAGAGTGAACTAGAATAAGGCCCACTGTCACAGGCACACACAAAGGCTTGCATTGGTCTATTCCCCCTATAAAGACTAATACTATGATTTATACATTAGGGTCTCAGCATGTTCCGCAGGACTGAACAACTGCACGGGGCGAACACAATAAAGATGAGAGGAAAGCGTCAAGGTTCTAGATCATAAGGGAAGCAGGTTGTGACTTGTTATGGATAAAGAATGTGGAAGTCTCAAAGTGGTATTATCGCCCCGTCAACATTGTATCTGCTTGACGCTGCGTCATTACTGGAGCGTAAAGTGCCGAACTTTACACCCCTCGGATATTATAGTAATTCTGGGAGCATGGTGTTGGCACCGGCACTCTAGGAAATGCAGGGGATCCGCTTCCTAACAGGTGTATATGGGTGATCCTGCAAGTGCCCGAGCCGCATTCTATAGACACACCTATAGTACAGTACTCCGCCACGTTCTGTAGTAGTGTCATCATTGGCTGATCTCACGTCTATGCGTCATCGCTGCGTTCCAACAGGGATGGTGCGTCTGTTTTCTGATGGGCTCATTGACACAGAACATTGGGCTTCTGCAATTGCAGATTCTAAGGGGTACATTTACTAAGATGGCCGTTCTATTGAAGATGAGATGTTGCCCCTAGCAACCAATCGGATTCTACTTCTTATTTATTTTGCATCTTCTAGAACAGGGCTGGGCAACACCGGCCCTTCAGATGTTGATGAACTACACATCCCAGCATGCCTTGCATCAGTTTCAGCATGGCCACATAGCAAAACTAATGCAAAGCATCCTGGGATGTGTAGTTCATTAACATCTGGAGGGCCGGTGTTCCCAGCCCTGTTCTAGAAGATAGTAGATAGAATCTGATTGGTTGCTATGGGAAACATCCAATCTTCAATAGAACTCCCATCTTAGTAAATTTACCCCTAATAATGACACTTGCGTCTGCAGAGGGAAACCCGGTGGCCAGGACAGCCTTCCACATCGAGCATGAGAGCTCGGGATTTTAATGGATCTTAGCTGCCCAATGGGAGAGACCACCCAGAGCAGAGGTGTGGAGTCTAATATGCTGGAGGTTAGCAACAGGGGAACCAGGGCCCCTGTACATTAGGCTGCCTGTAATCAACAGGAAAACGCTGCATGCCGCCTGGCCGAACATCCACCCCGCGCGAATCCCTAATCTCGAATCTAACAACATGCAAGGAGATGTGTTCGCTAACACCATCAAATTATTTGTTCTTCCCTTCGGTAATAAAAGTCAGTCTAGACTAATTCCAGCCGCTATCCGCCGAATTTGGGGCTGGTGCTGACGTCATGCACCCAGCAAGCAGGTAACGGATCTTTGTCTGGGTGACCAATAGACAAGCTGGGTTTAGAAGTACAGGGTGCGGATGCCACAGTGTGGCTACAGAACAGGCGGGCAGGAGATATTAACCAGGCGGTTAGAGAAGTTACAGGGGTCAGGAAGAAGAAGGTCAATAGCGAGCGGAGGCCGGAACCCAGAGAATCATGGGAAAAACAATTCAAGGGGGAATATCCAATTACCCGCAGTCATTTTGTCTATCCAACTAGCCGGTGCAAGCCACAGCGTATTGGGGACAACTTGTCTCAGCCAAGCAACACCAAATCACCGGAAGCAGGCCCATTTTTCGCTGCAGCCAGGGAAAACACAAAGGTTTGTATCTTTCTACGGGTGATCTAATTGGATAGCCTGGAAAAAATATGTTTTATCATGACTAATTGGATAGCCCCACTATAGCAGGAGAAGTGTGAATCCAAAGCCAGCAATCCAGGATAACACAGCCAGGTCCAGAACACAGGAGTACGAATACATTGGGGACCATTAAGACCCAAGTTCGGTCCCGTTCTCAATGGCCGAGGTTTGCGCATGCGCAAACTGCGGAATCGAATCGCATTCGGGGTTTACTTTTTTACTTTGAGCAACCATCAAATGATTTTTCCTTCATGCTGCCGCACGTGAGTGCAGACATCCTCTCGCATGTCATTTCGGCGGGTGCCGTTTACCTGCTCGCTAGGCAGTGAATATATGCTGCCTAGCAAGCGGGTATGAATCACGCCCATTATCTTGCCTAGTACTCTGGCACTGTTTGCTTTAATAGGGACTAGGATTTGAATCAAG
The DNA here is from genome assembly GCF_055691185.1 of Crinia signifera. Taxonomy (NCBI): domain Eukaryota; kingdom Metazoa; phylum Chordata; class Amphibia; order Anura; family Myobatrachidae; genus Crinia; species Crinia signifera. Next base: position 312,682,881 of record NC_139219.1, on the reverse strand, counting down.
TGACTTCACCTTTAATTCTAGCGGAGAGGAAGATGCTGTCCATTGGGACCAGGCAGTGCCGGAGCTCTGGCGGTGAGCAACACAGATACACATGTTCCGAACACCAGCGGACTTTTGCATCATCACATCGGTTCCCAACCTTTTTTCCTCTCCTGTACCCCCTTGTCTCAATTTGAAATATCCACAGGGCTTATGAATGGAGTGGAAGTGAGCGGTATGCGTGTCCTTATATTAAGGAGTAGCGGAGGAATAGAGTGCGGTCAGGAATCTGGTCCCTCTGTGTCTCCGGGGTTCCGGCTAACGCCTGTAGGATTAATGCCGCTGCTTCTTCCACCCGTGTCAGCACGGGGCAGATGATCGCTGATGTCTGAGGGCAGCGCCGGCAGCTCCCAGTGGATTGCTGGTCGGGCAAAAGCACAAGGAGATGCTGATGGCGCTGCAGACGGAACCGGAAGTGAGGCAGTTAATGGTTAAGCTATGAGCCCATGACTGTGCCTTTTAGTCCACAGTTGTGAAAGCACAATAAGCCTTAAGGTGCCCACACACTAGAAAGATCTGCGATCTTAAGATGTGCGCATAAATTAGCCTTCAAATCTTTTGTCCGATCTGGACAAAAGATTTCAGGCAAGCGCACATCTTTACCAAAGATTTTTCTTAAGATCCCGTGTGCGTTCCTATGGATCTTTTGTTAAATCTTCTGATCTTTTGTGCAGCATGTAAGATCAGAAGATTTAGCAAAAGATCCACGGGAGCGAGCATCGGCCGATTTTCGACCGATTTTTGACCGATTATCGGTAAATATCGGCCGATATATCGGCCGATTTATCGAAAATCGGCATATCGGCCCAAAAATCGTTCTAGTGTGTGGGCACCTTTAGAATAAATATCAATCATATTTGTACTTTTGCTGTAACGATATAATTGGGAGGATTTTGATTTTCCCCAGAACAAAAAGTGGTTTCATGGCACAAACAGAATCACTCATGTCTACATAGGTGCGTATGCGCCCACTTTCAGGGCATGTGATGAGAGACTAGAGGTACGCTACACAAACCGGCAGAGGCGTAGCGAGGGCGGTGCCGGTAGAGCACAAGCTCCAGGCGCCGCAAGCTATCATGGCGCCGGAGCCGTGCCGGCACCGCCATCTCGTCCGCTCAAGTGCACTCTCGTCTGCCAACTAAGTCCGTCTCCCCCGCCGGCTCCCCGAGAATGTTGGGCCGTGCCCAATTTTCACTGCGCAGGAGCCTCACCTACTACAAATTGGGGGGCGCGAAACATGCCCTTGCTCCGGCCGCCGTGGCACCTAGCTACACCACTGCAAACCGGTGAACGCCTCACTCCCGCCAGTTCAGCTCAGTTGCTAAAAACAGCAAGAAAAGTCCACGTCATGTGCGATTCTGAATCTCCCTGGTGTGTACAGGTGTGAATCTGTCCCACTGTCAGAATAATCTAAAGTCTGATCCAGGGGCGTAACTAGAATTTGTGGGTCCCATAGCAAAATCTTCATTACACTTCATAGGGGAAGCAGCTTGGGCCCCAGAGAAGCTGCACCCTTGGTAGTTACTAGGGTTACCACCCGTCCAGGATTACACCGAGCAGTCTGGTAATCTAGATAGGTGTCTGGAGTCCGGAGGGGTGGTGTTCCTGGACTATACAATGCATACCTCCCAACATTTTCAACTCTGAATTCGGGACCTGGACCAAAAAGGGGCGGGGCTAATGGGTGGCTAGGGCCTTGGGTAGAGGGCTGTGGCCTAGCGCCACGACCCCCATTTTTATAATTTTTCGGAGGGGGGGGGGGTGCCCAGCCCTCCCCTAGCGACTGGGTAGCCCCCGGCCCCCTCCTTTCACTCCCTCCCGGGACTGATGGATCTCTTCAGCGATCACCGGCTGCAGGGCAGTGGTGATCTTGGACTGCCCCCCCCAACTGCCCCCACCCGCGGGACATTGCCACTCATAGGAGGGACAGTGGGACAGTCTCCAAATAGCAGGACTGTCTAGCTGCCTATTCCCGGACATTGTATAGTCCAGGAACGTCACCCCTCCGGACTCCGGTCTTAATTACCGGATTCGCTGTCCAGAGTAATCCTGGATGGGTGGTTGTAACCCTAGTAGTTACGCCACTGCCCTGATCTCCAGCAGGACATGTAAGAATGCCCTGGTGGCACCCACACAAATTGCCGCTTTCCACCTCTGCACTTATTTTCTCTCTTTCTTGCACTTTATCAGCCCCCCCCCCCCCCCTGTATACTCCTACTCGCTTGTTTATGTGTGAAGTGTGAAATACATCCACATTGTGTAACCACTCATTTATAATAAGGTGTGAATCTTCCCTTTGATGAGAGGAATGAAACAAAGAATAAAGCTACAGGTGGGGCTTATACCAGCTCAAAAATGATCAAAACGGAACATAAGAGTGAAAATCGCATTATTTTGTGCGCGTCAGCTAACTACTCTGTGTCACTTTGTGACAGCCGACACACAGACGCTAAGCGCAAATGACCCAATATCAGAGACTTGCATCATGAAAATCAAACGTACATCAAAGCAGAATTCCTGGCAATGGCTAAATATCAAACACAATTATGGAAGGCTAAAAATGATCAAATGGTCTTATTAAGAGGGCACGTTATGTGTCATTTTCTGTATGACATGGTGGATCTTCTAGAGCAGTAATTCCCAAACTTGGTTCTGAAGACACACTAAAGGCTTCCGTACACTGCTGCAAGAAGTCGCTGCAGTATATGGCCAGCCGATCCCCCTTGAGTCACTGGGGCCCTTCTCGGGTGGCAGGATCGCATGCAATACATTGCATGCGGCCCTGATGCATGTGACACCGGCAGGGGGGCCGAGTCGGAGATCAGACGTGCAGAAGGGACCGTGTATGCTTGATCGGATGTCAAATACATTCGATTTAGCCACTTTTCACCCGATTTTTCAGTCGGATTGTAGTGTATTGGGCCATAGGGGGTAAATGTACTAAAGCTTCTAAAAATGAAAAGAAGTGATGTTGCCAGGGCCTGATTAACCAATAGACTGATTAGACTGCAGTCTGGGTCCTGGGGAGTGCAGCGCCGACACAACAGATTGCGCTGGGACAGGAGCGCTTCCTGGTGCCGCTGAAGTTAGGTCTGAGCAAGGTCTCCTGAGATCTTCCCCAGAAAATGATGGAGCAGCGGTGCCTTCTAGGATTGGCGGTGCCACGGAGGCAGGGATGCTGGGAAGAGGAGATCCTGTGAGAGCCGCCGCCAAGGATGGGATTGATGCCACTGCCGCCGATGCCAGCACTGCTAGGGCGGTAAATGTGTATGAATGGACCTGGGGCCCGAGCCTGTTACAGATTTTTAGCTGAACTGTTGGTGGGGAGGGGGCACTTCTGTATTAGCCTAGGGTGGCTCGAATCCTTAATTAGTCCCTGTATGTTGCCCATGGTAACCTATCATATTCAGTCTATCATTTTCTAGGATGCAATAGATCAGCGGTTCTCAGACTTTGGGTCCTGAAACCTCAGTGGGTCGCGATCAACTCAGCATGGGATCAAGACTCCATGGGCCATATTTAATGGTCTTTACCGAGCTGTGAGAGCTCGCAGATCAGTATTCAACCGACCCCCCCCCCCTGCACATGCCGCTTCCACATCGCTGGGTTTTTATAGCGAGGTGGAAACGGCATGTGCGGCCGCCAAAACAGTGAGGCGAGTGGCTAAATGCAGCAGGCTCCCTGCATTAGCCACAAACCACACCATTTTGGGGAATCCTCGCCGTCCTCTGCCAGCAAGGATTCCCTCAGAACGTTGCGGCCAGCGAGGGGGTTAAACGGCGAGGGTGGCTTGTTTTTGTTTAGCCTTTTCCCTGACACTCCCAGAATATGGCCAGTTACAACCCCCCCAAACGCCAAATTCGTGTGAATCAACTTGTGTGCGGCCAGCTATTAAAAAAAGTAGCAGGATTTTATCACAGGACGCCTGCGCACCTGTGTACTACGAGCTGTAGGCATGCACAGTCTATTGATAATCGCCCAACATGCAAATTCGTAGCTGTGTGATTAGGGGGGATGCACTAATGCAAAAATGCGGTGAAAACCCCGTTATCAGGGTTTTTACTGCATTTCGGGAGGCACTAAAGGACCCACTGCCGGGTTACCGCGGCGTAAAATGCAAAAGCTGACGATACCCCCTTGTCTTAAATAAACTCCATTGTCTCCAAGCACTGGTGAGCCAGCTTTCCACACACTGTTCACACTGCCCCATTATAATTTGGAGACCCGTTCACACCTAGCCAGAACCCGGATTAACTTCTCATATATATAATTCTCTAACTCCTACTCGCCCTCTATATTCCAGAAATGCACACCACATCTCTGGCCAACTGGTTGCTTCCTCCCAATCTCTCTCTTTAAGAATGTGCAAATGCTGCTCTCTACCTCTGGAACTCTCTCAATCAATCACATCGTCAATGGCGGAGCCAGCCGCAGCTCTCTCGGGATCTCCTCTACCCAGCGTCCCTGTGTTGGTGAAGCCAGTATCACAAGGAAGTGCTCCCATTCCAGGCAGAGGCGGATTTAGACCCCAATTTTGGCAAGATACCAGTTTGGGGCTCCCCTCCCTCAAACAATCCATAGCACTGTATTTTGCTGCTGATTTCTGGCAGCATTGAGAGTACCTGGACTCCTGCACAGTCTAACGATAAATGCTCACTTGCGCGGACACCAACCCATTGCGTAAAAATCTGATTCAGGCTCTAGTTCTTTTTGAAGTAGCTTACTACCTGTGTCACGTTCACAGTAACCTGACTGCCCACATACAGTGGATGAGACCATTCTGTGAGTCCAAACAGTTTTATAATTTCAAAGAACATCAAAGGGACTTTTATCTGTGTGATGTCATGAGTGTGGGCGGGTCCATGTGATGTCATGACGTCATTCGGTAGTTGAGCAATGCTCCTCCGGGAATGTTGTGGATGGCCAGGATATCTTTATGGAGCCCCTTGGGACCTTCTAGGACTAGGTTGCCTTGTGGAAAACTAGCCTTGGATTCAAACTCCCCCCCCCCCCCCCCCAGGATGCACTGTGATAAAACACTGGTGCGGCCCAGGTAGGTATTAACACTTTGACATCCCACTCTTAGGATAGAGCATATTAGGTGGGAAGAGTGGTTCATCTATCCCTGTGCTGATAGACAGGTATTGTATATGAGTAATGTCACTCCAGTGTGAACTTCGCTGCCTGTTTCCTGAGATTTCAACAAGAAAATTCCTAACATGATAAGTCACTCAGGACAAGAACCACCAAACGAGACACTCAAACGCATGCCTGTTTATACAGCGTGGATCAGGATATAGTAGGTATTAGATATTGGGTAAGACTGGCCACATGGAATGTTTTTGCCCTCAGGGAAAAGGTAAGTCAGGTGACAGCATACAGTCCAGCGAGCCAATGTGTTTCCTTCAATATTTTACACTTCCAGCAGCTAATTAATCACAATTACCGATCCATCCCAGTCTGTCTGCACACTGCCACTATGCCTGTCTGTACTCGCTGACAAACTTCCTACAGAGATGGGGAGCCCGCTGCAAGTCATCTTATAAACAGTACCCGGAGCATTTAACCCTTTACTAGCGAAACAATGAAACGTGATTTATACAGAAACTGTAGAGAACAGTACTCATGGCACTCCAAAGATGAGCGCAAATTAGACCATGTCGCTAACGATTGCCCTGCCTGGAAATCCTGGACAAACTATACAGTGCTTACACACCTGGGGTTATTCTGGTGGGCTCGCTGAGCAGCGAAAGTTCTCTGCTTAGCGAGTCTTCTAATGCTGCCTGCCAGGCGTGCGAATGCCCTGCTGTGCTGCCCGGACCAGTGACCTCCTCCTCCCTGCACCTCTTCCAGGTGCAGGGAGGAGGAGCTCAGCAGCTGGCTGAGCAGGAGGCTGGCTTCCAGGCACCGGCAGAGGGGGAGAGCCGCGGAGAACCCACTCAACCCTCCCCCCTGGCTGCTTCGCAAAGGGCAGCTCTTATCACAAGCGCTGCCCTTTGCGTTAATAATCACATACGTTAGTACATATGTGATTAGCAATGCTGGGCACACACCAGCACGATGCTGCTCGTGAGCGGGTCGTCACAGGAATGTACGACCAGCTCACGAGTTGACGGAGCCGCCGACCGGCTGGCACAGAAAATCCCCCTGATGTGATCGCGATCTGATCGCGACCCCCACCCACTACAATGGTTGTTACTGAGATCCTACCTGCAGCAGGTAGGATTTCAGAAAAGACTGACCATTTTATATGGTTGTCATGTTACTTGTTTAAATAAATTCTCCTTATTTGAGACGTCTACTCCATTCTTGAAGAGGGAAAAAGATACCTTGATGTGTGTCATTATACATCTGACGACGCGAGTACCGGTACGTGTTTGAAAAGAAACCATTGTAAGATTCAGCTATTATTTGTAGAAGTCAGTTTTACCGACTTGTCCATTTGCTTTCTTTATAAGGCCCTACTGAGCTATCCACGAGCAAAGTTTGTATTTCCCTTTCTTTGGTGCTTCAAAGAATCTTCTTTTATTTGCTTGTTCACAGACTACTGCTTCATCCCTCACTACCTGCTCCAGCCAATCCACTTTGCCTTTGTTCCCAGGATTTTAAGTTTTTCCAGCTCATCAGAATTATCTTTGTCTCTCAACAACGGTCCTCTCAGGACTAAGCTAATGTGTCTCGGATAGACCCCTAAGCGAAGTGGTTCTCGCTTGTAAGCCACCAGCATGAAGACAGGTATGAGAAATCAACCTTGAGCCTAAAAAGAATAAACGGGTCTCCTGTCTTTTCTTGGCCATCAACAAAGGAGACTATTCGGCCTTAGACTGCGATGAAGCCTTTCAGCCGGATTAGTTTTTGCCAGGAATTGAATAGCAAAATCCAGAAGAACCTGGACAATTGCTTTGTTATGTGTTCAGTGTTTACCCTCTTCTGCAATGATTTGTTCTAGAATGTGTCTTGCTGTTAGAATGACAAGATCACCTGAAATCCAGGCAACAAAATGGCCTATTAGTTGAAGCCTAACGGTGACCTAAGATGAAGTAGACAGTCAACCAGGAACCCTTGTGCAACTTCTTCAGATTCCTCTTGGGCCATGGAGTTCCATAGCTGTGGGCTAGCTTACCATACCACCCAAATCAGGTGGTCACTGTACATTTCTGGCAGTAGACTGGTTCAGAGAAATGTCCCATGTTGTACAACAAATGCCCACAGCATTACTACTGAGAGACATATTTGTGTTAAGGTTTTAGGTGTGAACCCAGCAGCTGTGGCCGCTGTTTAGGTCCTACACTACCTCTGTTGGTCTGCCCTAAAGAATGACAAGTACCTGCTGATGCTAGGGTTTCACCTATAATCTCCACATTTGGAGTGGTGAATTAATATCGCCCCAACTCCGGTGCAACCAGGTCTTATGGTGGACAAGGGACTGGTGATTCTTTAGAGGAGACCAAAAGGTGAAACTGGCAAACAGGGCCTAACTGGGGATGACACTAGCTAATGGCTCCTGAGCCAATACCGGGGGAAAACAAAAATAAGTTGGCGACCACGTCTCAAACCACATGCGACCTAGTCGCAAGAATAAGAATACTAGACAACACAAAATATCACCACACAATTCACTGCAAACCACACTATGAAACTGAGAGGTCAAAACACAAGAAGGAACCTCAATGGTGTAAAATGAGACCCTGCGGCATACACTGAGCAAACCGGGCACATGGCATGCAACCAATTTTGATATGATGCTTTTCACCATTCATGCGGGCTGAGGCCTATTTTTTGGATTATTCTCCCACAGATATTCTTAACTTCTGTCTCTGAATAGTCTTTCTCGTAGGCAACAGAGATATTCATATAGATTGTATGCTTGCAAGCAGGGTCCTCCTGCCTGTTTGACTGTCTGTTACTACCCCTATTTCCAATTGTAAAGCGCAACGGAACTTTGTGCGCTGTATAAGAATCGGTAAATAGATAAATATTCCGTACCACACAGCAGACTCAAGACTTTATTAATGTCACACTAGTCTATGGGGCTGATACAGAACACAGTTCCCCAATGGTTCAGTTCTGCGCATGCATTGCAGACCGTAATAGTCTGGCAAACTGCGTAGACTTTTTCCTAATTACTTTGTCAGACAAATATCCTGGTTATCAAGTAAAAATCCCCTTATTGGTTGGTTGTTTATCACTCTCCATTTTGTCACTTTTAAAACTTAGTGCATCTTGTCCAGAATCTGTTCCGATGGGTAGGGGTCTGCGCAACTAGCCATCGATAGTGTTAAACTATGCAATGAATGACCATCTATGTTTTTACCTATTGATGTTCATCCATTTTTCTTGACTAACTGACCTGTGGACCAATCAATACAGAGCAGGGCTTCACGGGTGTCGGAACTATGCTCCTTGTCCCGGCACTTGAAAAACAAAAGCAAAACAACGGTTTTGCTGTGCCATCGATAGAGGGAAACCATTTGGTTCTCCCCATTGATGGCAAAAGAAGTACTCCACATCGGCCATAAACCATCAATGATTTCAAATCATTGATGGTCAGCCCTAGTTCTTGGACACATCCCTGCGCATGTTACGAGGGGATGCGGGCGGAAGGGGTGGCGAGGCGGAGTTCTTCGGGGCAGTGCTTACCTGCTTGCTAGGCAGCGAGGGTACGCTGTCTAGTGAGCGGGGCTGAATAAGGCCCTTTGTTTTTTTAAAGTAGGCCTCTGGCTGTCTATAGAATTTGTACTTCAACGTGCAAAAAGGGCTGAAAATAAAAGTAATTTTGACGTAGTTAAAACATACCAGTTGTCATGTTGGAATCGCACTGGTTCCGTCCTAAGGGGAAACTTTATCAAGGCTATCTGGTAACAAAATAAAAGAATCCTTTATTGAAGCAAGCAGGTGACAGTAACGACCATTACGCCTCATACCCCATGGGAAATGCTGTCAAGAGATATTAGGAAACACATAACAGATTATCGGGATATCTGTCACCTGCAGCCGGGACAGGCAGTCTTGCAGGATAGGTTATAAGCAGGGATCGTGCAGTCAGGGGAGGCAGGGGAGGCAGTGCTTCCCCTGTCATTTTGTTTCAAAATAATACAAAGAATATACCTATGACACATATTCTGTGTCATAAGTATTTTCTTTAGATTATTTTACTAGATTGAATTATTTAACCTAGTTTGGGAGGCACCGATAAGCGTGCCTCCCACAAAGAACGGCAAGGGGATTAAGCGGGGGGGCAGGGCTAAGCAGTTGGCTAAAAAATCCCATTAAAAATAACACAAAAGCAGCACTTCTAGAAGTGCCTAATTGACAGGGGCTTCTGTGATTGGACAGCAGATCCAGTTGCTGTCCAATCACAGCAGCCCCTGTAATTTAAGCATGACAGTGTCACTTTGGCTCTCGAGTCCCGGTTCCCTGCCGTGTGCTGTGTCCCTGTCCCCTGCCTGGTAAGTACAATTTTATGATGGGGGACAGAGGTAGCTGCGGGGGACGGTTGCTGCGGCGCTGGTGTCGGCGGCGGCGGCCATGGGGGGTTTGGCAGGCGAGGACAGAGATGGCGGCGGGGAAAGGTTGCTGGCTGGCGGCTGCTGGAAGGGGAGCAGCAGGAGTCGGCTGCAGCCAGGCATGAGAGTCGGGAGGGGGGGTGCGATGATGGCTGTGACAGTGCCTCTCCATTCACAGCCACCACCGCACGGCACTGGTTATAAGCATATTTATATGAATGGGAAGAGGCGCTTTTCGTTCTATTCTTAACATTTTACTCCAGTGTATGGCTAGTTCATGAAGGGCCTGGGCAGAGGAGGAATTAGACCTCACGAGGCCCGAGGCAAGATAATAGTTTGGCACCATCATAGTTACATAGTTATATAGTAGATGAAGCTGAATAAAGACTTGCGTCCATCTAGTTCAACCTAGGATTTAATAGCTTATCCCTTGTTGTATAGTATGTTCTGAAATTTTTAAAGACAGATTATGATTCGTATTTGTGCCCATGGATGTTTTTAACCAATAAATGTTTATCAAACCTTATTGCTATCCTCGACCAAACAACCCATAGCACTATATTTTTGATGCTGATTACAGGTGGCATTGATAGAGTACCTTGGAGTATGCACAGTCTAACGATAATTGCGCAGCTGCGTGAACATCGGCATATTGCCAGCGATTGGAGTGTGCACCGGCGATAAATCGCCGGCTGCGCGCTCCTGTTTGGTCGCTGGTCGGAGGAGCGTGAAGTGATAAAGTGTCTTGTTTTTCTCACCGGCTAATCAGCTCATAACTGTGAAGTTACATGCTTGATTTGGAAAGTGACAGTTAGGAGCTCATTGGCTGGTGATTAAAAACCAGACACTTTATCACTTCACTGAGCTTAATAAATCTGCCCCTGAGGATGAAACTCGCCTGCAAAGGGTGTAAACTCCTGTGCCGTTGCCTACTCATGCATGAACGACATCGTTAACGATTTTTCCTTGATTTGATTGGATTTCCTGGGCGATATAGTGTATACGCCCTGAACAAGATTATTAATGATATCATCGGGTAATGTGTACCTAACATACGTTACATAACAAGTCTTTAGACCTGTGGCTCCCAAACCAGTGGTGTAACAATAGCCCCGCAATCCCAGCGAAGCGCTGAGTAAGTGTGGGCGCCGGGGGTCTGTGGGGCTATCGATGCTCTGCACTGCCCTGCCTTACCCCGCTGCTTGCCGCTGCCGCCGCCGGGTGTGTGGCCGACTCCCGCAGATCTACTTGTCTTGCAGTCCCAGCTCTCCTGCTGGCAGCAGCTGGCTCCTGCTAATGAGAAAATAGCCCACACAAAATGTCCCCCCCCTTACAGCAGACACTTTTTAAGGATGCTAGACAAGTAGATCTGCGGGTCTCGGCCACACACCCGGCAGCGGCGCCAAGCAGCGCCAGCGGGGTAAGACAGGGTTGGGGGAGGGTGGGCTTTATTTTACCGGGGGACGGGCTTAATTGTACCAGGGGGGGATGCTGATTTTATAGCTACTGTATCAAACCGTGTGCCGTGGCAGCCTGGAACACCTTGTGACCCTTGCAGGGTACCTCGTGTTGGTGGTCCAGAAAAACATCCATTCGAAGCCTGTGCGTCGGTACACACGCTGCGAGGGGGAGGCGGGTTGCCCGGCTTTCGCTGGGCAGGGTTTGGTGGACTCGCAAGGCTGTGAATTTGCAGCCTTGTGAATTAACCAGAATAACCCCCAGTGTGTAGACAGACGAACATTCAAGATTTAAAAGGCAACAGCGCCATCTGCTGGTGGAAAATATAATGTAAAATCGAGCCTCAAACAGCCATATAATTAATCTTATCTCTGGAAATGAGGAAGCAAATTCAACACTTAATAATAACTAGGTGATTCATCGCGCCCTACGGGCGCTCTTCACACCGTCGTAAGGGGCTGCACCCCTTAATTTGTGAACATTTGAATATGAGAAAGATGGTTAAAATTGTATGAAAGATACACCTGTATTGCACCTTCAGTAATAGGTGAGGTGTTTAAATAGAGAGCATATGATGTGGAAGGGGGTGTGTATTGTTTTGTTTAATTAAAAAGCGGTTACAGAGTAAGATGTACATTGATAGTGTGGATGGTACAGTGACATTTGTGGGTGGGGGGGGCTGTGTGTGCATGTTGTTTAGGTGTGTGTGTGTGCAATAGTATAGTAGGGTGTTTTTGAGTCAGCGGCTCCCCACTGGCGGAGGTCACGACACAGGAAAAAGGGAGGCTGGGTAGTAATAGGGGTGTGTGGGCATAAGGGGGACTAAAGAGGAGGGTGGGAGATACTATGCAGCTTCTGCCAGTGGGTGAGGGTCCAGTGTGGCAGTACAGGATGGTGGCCCTGAGTCAGTGTCTCCTCCTACTGGGTGGGAGTTAGGGTGCATGAGAGCAGGAGGCTGGGCTATGAGGCATGATAGGGGCATGTGGGCAAAACAGCGTCAGCGACTCCCCAGTGGTGGAAGTTACGGTTCAGGAGAGCAGGAAGCTCGGTAGGGATACAGGGTTCGCAAATACTCGCTATAGCGAGTATTTTACCCGCTTTTGAGCAGCAGGGACTCAGTTTTTGTTTCTGCCTGCGTCCTCTGGGACGCGCTCCGGTTGCATCGGTATGCGCGCTGTGTAACTGTAGCTAGGGTGGAGGGATCTGTTTTTCCCCCTCTGTGATGAGGCCGCAGAGGAGGAAACGTGCTCACGCATCACAGTCGGGCGCTGGCTGACTGGCCTTGCAAGGAGGAGAAGGCTGCCGCATGGGGATGTGACATGTGAGTACCTTGCGCGCCCTGCACAGTTAATTGGCGCTGACAAATTACTGTCCCTCCCTGCCCGCTGACAGTCTAGTATGCTGCTGAGCGTGGCAGCGTGTGAACACTACGCCAACTCAGCCCCTAGCCACGCTGACTGACAGTCCCACCCACCTCAGCCCTGGCACGGTGACTAGTCTACTCTATGCCCACTGCTGCACTTACAGTGTATGCCGCTGCTGAGCGCGGCAGCATGTGGACTCTTCCCCCTCAGCCCTGCAGTCTCCAGCCGCGCTGACAGTCCCGTCCTCCTCAGCCTGAGGCGCGGTGACTGACAGTGTAGTAGTCCTGCCCTCCTCAGCCCTGCAGCGCGGAAGGCTTGGCGGGTGAGGGGGGCGACACTAAGCCGGGTATACGCACACCTCTGTCGGCTATTCCCCACGCCAGCATATGCCTGCCGGAACCGGCTCTGGAAACAGAGGGCTGGGAGTGCGGGCAATGCTCTCCTCCTCTGCGCTATTCAGCAGCATCTGCTCCTCTTGTACTCTATTGGTTGCGGTGCACATCTGCCCAGATAAGTGGGGAAATGCCTGTGGTGTGGGGTGTGGGGGGCTGCTAATGTGGATGCTGTGAGGTGGAGTTGGGGAAAAGTAAAGGTTATTTCAAGGTAGTCAGGTGCAGGCAGAAGGGGATATGTGATTTCTAGAGTGAACAATATTGGGCATTATGGTGTGACAATATTAACTGACTGGGCATTGTGGTGTGTGGCACATTATGTACTGACTGGGCATTGTGCTGTGTGGCACATTATGTACTGACTGGGCATTGTGGTGTGTGGCACATTATGTACTGGGCATTCAGGTGTGTGGCACATTATGTACTGGGCATTCAGGTGTGTGGCACATTATGTACTGGGCATTGTGGTGTGTGGCACATTATGTACTGACTGGGCATTGTGGTGTGTGGCACATTATGTACTGACTGGGCATTCAGGTGTGTGGCACATTATGTACTGGGCATTCAGGTGTGTGGCACATTATGTACTGGGCATTGTGGTGTATGGCACATTATGTACTGGGCATTGTGGTGTGTGGCACACCTTGTACTGGGCATTCAGGTGTGTGGCACATTACGTACTGGGCATTCAGGTGTGTGGCACATTATGTACTAAGCATTCAGGTGTATGGCACATTATGTACTGGGCATTCAGGTGTGTGGCACATTATGTGCCATACACCTGAATGCCCAGTACATAATGTGCCACACACCTGAATGCCCAGTACATAATGTACTGGGCATTCAGGTGTGTGGCACATTATGTACTAGGCATTCAGGTGTGTGGCACATTATGTACTGGGCATTTTGGTGTGTGGCACATTATGTACTGGGCATTCAGGTGTGTGGCACATTATGTACTGGGCATTGTGGTGTATGGCACATTATGTACTGGGCATTGTGGTGTGTGGCACACCTTGTACTGGGCATTCAGGTGTGTGGCACATTACGTACTGGGCATTCAGGTGTGTGGCACATTATGTACTAAGCATTCAGGTGTATGGCACATTATGTACTGGGCATTCAGGTGTGTGGCACATTATGTGCCATACACCTGAATGCCCAGTACATAATGTGCCACACACCTGAATGCCCAGTACATAATGTGCCACACACCTGAATGCCCAGTACATAATGTACTGGGCATTCAGGTGTGTGGCACATTATGTACTAGGCATTCTGGTGTGTGGCACATTATGTACTGGGCATTTTGGTGTGTGGCACATTATGCACTGGGCATTCAGGTGTGTGGCACATTATGTACTGGGCATTCGTGTGTGTGGCACATTATGTACTGGGCATTCAGGTGTGTGGCACATTATGTACTGGGCATTCAGGTGTGTGGCACATTATGTACTGGGCATTCAGGTGTGTGGCACATTATGTACTGGGCATTGTGGTGTGTGGCACACTAACACTATGTACATTCTGCTGGGGGGTGGGGGAGAGGAGGCTGCTATAGTTGTCAGATGATATTAGAACCTTCGTTTAGGTTGGGACCCAGAAAAGGTCAGGTAGGACCCCAATTTTTAAACGTGAGGAGTCCCCGGGACCCACTTTTTTGTGGGGTTTTCGCGAACACTGGGGATAGGGGTGTGTGAGTATACGGGGGACGAAAGAGGGGCTTAGGGGTGCCGTGAATTGCGGGAGGGGCGCGGGGGGTGCCGTGAATCAAGGGAGGGAGGGGGCGCAGGTGTCCGCGAATGGCGGGAGAGGGCGTGAATCGCGCGAGGGGGGGTTGCTAATTGCGGGAGGGGGGTGCGCGGGGGGTGACGTGAATCGTGGGAGGGGGGCGTGAATCGCGGGAGAGGGGGGTGCGCGGGGGGTCCGCGAATTGCGGGAGGGGGGGGGCCCGGGGCGTGATGAATCACCTAGTTGGTTATATATTCTTGTAGAAGGATGGAAGGATGTTGCTGTCATTCAGAATGCATTTACATAAACAGTAATAGTAGCAGTAAAAGATCTGACTTAAAGCACCTACAGTAAAACAGAACAGGTGTTATATATTATACAAAGAATTGGTTGATGATGTGTAGGTTGACGTGCACATAGTTGTCACTGGAAAAAATTGCCACGAGAAAAAATCAACACAGAAAGCTCAACACATGTAAATGTTGAAATAATTGTGACACTTGGTGTCCACGTCGACACATGAGAATGAATATGAAAACATTCAAAAAAAGAAAAATAAATCTTCAAAAACTCATGTCAACCTTTTTCATTGTCGACCATAGCCAGTCAGTGTTTTGCATGTGCCATTTAATCCTGGGGTTGCCTTGAATCGCGCACGGGGGGGGGGGGAACGGAGGTGAGGGGTGTCCGCGAAACACGGGAGGAGGGGTCGTGGGTGGATGCCATGAATTGCGGGAGGGGGGGTCGCGGGGGGGTGTGGGTGCCGCGAATCGTGGGAGGGGCGCGGGGGGTTGCAGTGAATCTTGGGAGGGTGGGTCGCGGGGGTGGGGGGTTGCCGCAATGACAGGAGGGGGGTCAGGGGGGGAATCGCGGTAGGGGGTACCGCGAACCGCGGGAGGGGGGGCCCGGGGGGTTGGCGCGAATCGTGGGAGGGGGGTGCCGCGAATAGCAGGGGGGGTCACGGGGTGGGGCCACGAATCGCGGGAGTCGCGGGGGGTGCCGCGAATTGCGGGGGGGTGTGCTGCGAATCGCGGGAGGGTGCCTCGAATCGCCACAAGAAAAAATCAACACAGAAAGGTCAACACATGTAAATGTTGACATAAGTCAAGATGTGGCACTTCATTGGTGTCCATGTCTACACGTGAGAATGAATATGAAAACATTCAAAAAGTGAAAAATAAAACTCAAGTCAACCTTTTTCCTTGTCGACCATAGCCATGTCAGTGTTTTGCATGTTCCATTTAATCGTGGGGTTGCCGTGAGTCGCCACAAGAAAAAGTCAACACATTAAATGTTGACATAAGTGTGGCACTTCATTGGTGACCATGTCGACACATGAGAATGAATATGAAAACATTCTTAAAATGAAAAATAAATCTTCAAAAACTCATGTCAACCTTTTTCATCGTCGACCATAGCCGTGTCAGTGTTTTGCATGTGCCATTTGATCCTGGGGTTGCTGTGAATCGCGGCAGCTGGGGGGGGGGGGGGTGGTGGGGGGGGTCCGCGGGAGGGGGGCTTGCGGGGGGTGGGTGTGCAATGAATTGCGGGAGGGGGGGGTCGCGGGGGTGGGTGCTGCGAATTGCGGGAGGAGGGGTGCAGGGGTTGCAGCGAATCGCGGGAGGGGGAGGCACGGGGCCGGGGGGTTTGCCGCGAATCACGGGGGGGGGGTGCAGGGGGGATGGGTGCGGGGGGTTGCAGAGAATCGCGGAAGGGGGGGACGCGGGGGCGGGCTGCCGCGAATCGCGGGAGGAGGGGGGTCGCGGGGGGGTGGGGTGCCCTGAATCGCCGGAGGGGGTGTCGTGGGGGCTTGGGTTGCCGCAAATTGTGGGGGGGGGGCTGCGAATTGCGGGAGGGGGGGTTCACGGGGGCGGGGGAGTGCGTGAATCGTGGGAGGGGCCCCGCGAATCGCAGGAGGGGGGGGTAATGGCGGGGGGGTGTGCCTCGAATCACGGGAGGGGGGGTCGCGGGGGGGGGGACCGTAAATCGCGGGAGGTGGGGTCGCGGGGGGTGCCACGAATCGCGGAGGGAGGGTGTGCCGTGAATCACGGGAGGGGGGGTCGCGGGGGGGGGTGCCGCGAATTGCGGGAGGTGGGGTGCCGCGAATCGCGGGAGGGGGGCGGCGGGGGCTGGTGAGTAGCTGTGTCTTTGCTGGGTAACATGGGGAGGCAGAGGGTGTCTGGCACTGTGGGCTCACTGGGCTGGTTCTCTGTCATGTGAGTCAGTCATGTGAGTCAGAGGCTCCACCCAGCATTAGAGAGTCAGACACACTTTGAGTGACAGATGTAGCCAAATATATAAGAGATGAGGCATAGAGTGACATTGAATGAGATGCGAAAATATGATTTGTGCGATTTTTAGGCAAAAAACGGCCGAAATCGCAGGTTTTTCCGAAATCACATATTTAATGAGATGCGAAAAATGGCAAAAAACGCAGATTTTGCTGCGAAATCGCACATTCTGCGATTTTTAGTATCGCCGGAACTCGCATCCAAATGTTTTTGCATTGCAAAGTATACAATTCCCATATTTAATGAGATGCAAAAACTGGAAAATGGCACTAAAAATCGCCACACATTTACATGTCAGAACCTGGTCTGCATGTGTGGCGATTTTTTTTTTTTTTAAATAGTTTTTATCTTTTCTGTCAATAAAAACTATTTAAAAAAATAAATAAAATCGCCACACATGCAGACCAGGTTCTGACAGGCGAATTTGCCAGAATCATGCACAGATCATTGAGATCTGTGCATGGTCCTGGCTTAAACAATGTGTAAAAGTTAATTTTTTTTTTTTTAAATGGTGTGATGTCCCCCCTCCAGAGCATAACCAGCCCCGGGCTCATTGAGCCGGACCTGGTTCCAAAAATACGGGGGACAAAAAGTGTAGGGGTACACCGTATTTCTGACACCAGCCCCAGGCTCTTGGATCGGTCCTGGTTCCAAAAATAGGGGGGACAAAAAATCTGGGGGTCCCCCGTATTTTGAAACCAGCACTGGGCTCCAACAGCCCGCGGTGTCATGCCACAGCCAGGGGACACTTTTTACATAAGGTCCCCCGACCGTACCATGAGAACCGTGGCTGGTCAGCCTTGGACGGGGTACCTGTGGGAGGACCCCCCCAACAAAGGGGTCCCCCCCCCCAGGCTTCACCTGTCCAGGGCTGAAGCCCGGCGCTGTCACTGGCGTCCCTGGCCATTGGACCCCAGCCTGATAGGGTTAAAACAATCATACATCACATTGCTTTATACAGGTGAACTACAAGTGCCTGCAGGCCTCCCCTGCATGCTGGGACTTGGGGAACCACAAGTCCCAGCATGCGGGGCATTAATGGGCCCACTGGGACTTGTAGTCCACCTGTAAAAAGAATGTTAAAATAAAACACACACACATAGAAAAGTAGAACTTTAGGTACTTGTGTAGTTTCACGGCGGCAGCTTACGCTACATTTGAATCTACGCCTTACTTGTGTAGTTTCATGGCGGCATCCTAAGCTACGTTATCAGCGTAGGCTGCCGCCATGAAACTACCGAAGTAACTACCGTACTGTTGCCGGGAACTGCATCTATGTCCCCGGCGTCCCTGGCAAGCCTACTCAGCACCTCTCTCACACCGCCGGCGCCAGCGTGATCCCCTCTCTTTGGCGGAGAGGGGATCATGCTGGCGCCGGCGGAGAGGCGCTCCATCTGCTTGACACGCAGGATCGTCTCAGACGCTCCAGCAATGACATGCTCCTGCGTCTGAGTAGGTATTACAGCAAGGTACAGCAACCCTGCCTACAGGGTTAGGGGTTCCGTAGCGCCTTTTGAAACCCCCACTATCCAGGGCAGTCCGAAGCGTGGCGAGTGCATGCGTTACGCGTCCTCCCGACATTTTCATACCCCCACTATCCACGTCGGCGTGGAGTTGATTTCTTATAGTGTGGTGAGCGCAGCGAACCCGAAACGTGGCGAGCGCATGTAAGGTAATCCGCGTCCGCTCGCCACGCTTCGGGCTCGGTGCGCTCGCCACACTATATAAAATTGACTCCACGCCGACGTGGATAGTGGGGGTAAGAAAAAGTCGGGAGGACGCGTAATGTGTCCCCTCGTGGGGCACGCTGTGCTCGCCATGCTTCCGGCTGCCGTGGATAGTGGGGGTTTCAAAAGGCGCTACAGAACCCCTAACCCTGTAGGCAGGGTTGCTGTACCCTGCCGTAATAGCTACTAAGATGCAGGAGCGTCTCATTGCATGTCAAACAGATGGAAGGCCTATCCGCCAGCGCCAGAATGATCTCCTCTCCGCCAAAGAGAGGGGATCATGCTGGCGCCGGTGGTGTGAGAATGGTGCTGAGTAGGCTTGCCAGGGACACCGGGGACAGAGAAGCAGTTCCTGACAACAGTAAGGTAGTTACTTGTGTAGTTTCACAGCAGCAGCCTCCCCTCTCCGGGAGAAGCCATCATTAAGCCCCGCCCCCTTTCCTGTAAATGCTGTGATCTGCGGCTCTTCGGGGAGGGGGTGGTACTAAATTATGTTATTTACTTAATTGTAGCCCCTCCCCAAAGAGCCGCAAATGCCGGTATTTGAGAGGCAAGTGGGAAGGAGTGAGAGGGCTGATGCAGTGTCCCCGCTAAATGCGGGAGGTGTGCCCACCCTTCCGGGGGCGCTGGGAGTGGGACCTGATTTTCGGGATCCTACCGGCCATTCCAGGAGGTTAGGTAAGTTACTATGACCTTGGGGTTTATGTACTAATATCCTTGAAGAAAGATTAAATGGAGAGATAAAGTACCAGCCACTGCCATATTACTACATGCTGAGTTTGAAAATTGACAGGAGCTTGTTGGTTGATACTTTATCTCTCCAGTCCACTTTATCTTTCTCCAACGATTAGTATATAACTCCCCTTCCCCCTGCATATAACCATGTCACGTGATACTGAATGCAGGTAAATATAGGTACATTGGTACATACAGATAAATAACCAGTGCAGCAAGTTATACAGGGACATTATTACAGTGGAGAATTTGGCAGTGGCACACCGTACTTACTAGTCCACCGCTTCGCGTCTGTAACTGTTCTGTCTGCAGCGGCCTTCCGTAGCGTCGTTCACTGCGCATGTCTGTTATGTGCAATGCATGTGCATCGTTCGTGCCCGGAGCAGACATGGCGGCGGCCGGCAGGAGGTCACTGTTCCTGGCTCGGTACCGGACAGGTGAGGACACAGAGGAGGGACAACATTGGATTGGGTGTGCGGTATACAGTGTCATTCTGCAGTTTAACCTGCCAGTTATATGAGTGTTTGTGTGTGTGTATATATATATATATATATATATATATATATATATATATATATATACACACACACACACACACACACACACACACACACACACACACACACACACACACACAGTGTTAAAGCTATTGTAGGGTATTCTGGAAACTGTAGTTCCACAAAAGATGGGGGGCAGCCTGTTGGCTACCTCTACACTATGGTCATGTGACACCACAAGACTTACCACTATTTATATTTTTAATTGTCCTTTCAAGAATGGTTATTCATGTCAGAAATTTTTGTTGATCATGTATTGGGGGTAGTATGTTTCTCTGCGGCGTTGCTTTGATGGATTGGCTCCAGGTAATAGTAGTAGTAATAGCAATCTGTTGCAGTACTTCCCACTACCCGCACAGTGCCACGTTGAAGGACAGCAAGCATCTGAGAGCAACATTATGGCTCACAGAAGGTTATTACCCCTAGTCTGTATGATACTCATTGAATTGTTACCAACTGATGTAGCGTGGCTGATGCAGTAACGGATTCCAAGCTTTCAGTCTTATTTGGGCCAAAACCAGACCAATGTATCTCTCCCAGAACTAATTTCTAGATTAAATGTGTAAAATAATCTGTTTCCTCTCTTTAATCAAAGGGTTTGTGACCCCTGCCAGACTCCTTACTGATGGTGAGCCACCAAAGTTCACACCACCTGTCAAGCCGATTATTGCTCCAAAGGACGGCCCGGAGGGATCTCAGAAAAGGTGTCTCTACTTTCTCTGTGTTGATGTTTTGCAAATGATTGGGATAGTGGATAAGTGGAGTAGCATCCAATCAGAGGTGGTAGAGGCTTAAGCTGGGTACACATATATACAATCGTCGGGCCGTTCTTCCGTTCTGGGCGGACGGCCGTTCAATTGTATAGGTGTGTACGCTGTCCCAACTCCCTCTGTACGATCGATAACGGCCAAAAACGGTCTTGTCCATCAATACTCGGTCAGTCAAAGGTTCTTTGCTGTTTAATTTTCATCCGACAGGACGGGCCCATATCGGAACAAAAGTGCAGTGTGTACGCACATTCGATCGATATGATGGCTGTTCTTGTGACTATACTGCCAAAGCTGCATGATCTCTCCTACAGCACAAGAAGCATTCACCTCTCCCCATGTTTATGGGCATATGGACGGATTCAGTATTGAATCCCGGCGTTCAGAATCCCGACGCCGAAATGCCGACAAGGGGGGGACGCGGGCCCGCCACGCAGCGGGCCCGGTGCCTCGCTACGCTCGGCACACTAATTTATTCTCCCTCCAGGGGTGTCGTGGACACCCACGGAGGGAGAATGTGTCGGCATTTCGGCGGTCGGGATTCCGGCGGTCGGGATCCTGACCGCCGGGATTGTAACTGCATCCCATATGGACATATACGGCAAACTGCTATAAAGATGGGGAAAGCGACTACCAAGCCACTTTGCCGTATCTGTCCATAGTTACCCTGCCGGCTGCTATAAAGATGGGGTACGCACTGAGCAGGCAGCCCTAGAAAGAATGGAGAGAGGTCAGCTGGTAAATGGAGGAGACAGGACAGCACAGGGATTTGGGAGGGGGATGGAGGGAGCTGCTGTATGTGAGGACGGTATGCTGTCATGGCAGGTACAGGCAGTGGAATGCGGTTCTAGAGCATCACTGACCACACTGGATGCCCCTGTAATACACTGGTGAAAGCAGCAGAGGTGACAGGACTCCGGGGACCGCTCTATATTAGTACATAGGGTGAGAGCAGATGGCCAGGCAGCGCGTCCGCTCCCCAGAGCCGCCCCTCTGTGCCCTCACGTGTTTTTGGGCTGTCCATAGGTTTAGTGGGTTCTACTTCGTGTCAGTAAAGATCCATACACTCGGCGTTTTGCCAAGCGTTTATGCACAGCGGTGATGGGGGGAAATCACTGAGTGATTTTTCTCCTGTCCAAGCAATTTTCCCAGGGGTGGCCGGCTTTCCATAGCAGGATGCTATGGAAAGCCATCCGTCCTGTCCCTCATCTGCTGGTAATACCAGCAGATGAGTGACAGGGTGGATGGCGATGTTGGCAGATGAGTGACAGGGCGGCTATTGTACTGAAAGAAGCTCAAACGGTAAAAGTGATCTGCTTTCAGCTCAGAATTGCCCAGTGTGTGTGTTTATGGGCCTTAAGTGTGTTTGCAATGGTTGCTCTTAACTTTTTTCCTATAATCCCCCTTTTCCAAGAACCACTTACTGAGGGTTAATAATACTGTTAAATCCATGAATCACTTATTTTATTTACAGTTTAAATACTTTTTTTCCCCCCCCCCAATACAGGTTCCTGAGCCCAGAGTTCATTCCCCCGCGATGCAGGAAAGACCCAATGAAGTTTTACATTGAAAGGCAAGATATGATTGAAAGACGAAAAGTGATCAGCATTCCGGAGTTCTACGTAGGTGCGATATTTGGTTAGATCTCCTGTTGTTAGCAAGAAAACCATCTCTGTACAAATATAATATGCAAATATGACCCAGGCGTACCTTCCAACTGTGTTAAATCAGGACACTTGCATGTTCAAAAAGGGGGGAATGGCTTCCTTTTATGGGAGTTTTATTTCTGTTCAGATCTTTGTAATTATCGTAAAGCTGGAATCACACAATTTAACGTCAAAATAGCGATAGGTCTCTGTTATTGATCTCTTCGTAATAAGAGGCAAAGAGGAATTGGCATTAGCATCACATTATTTTCCTAGTACGGATTAAAAAGGTAAATAAATGATAGAGATGATTATATAAGCAGTCAAACTGTCCTTATGCAGGTAGGCCCATGTTTTTTGCCATGGGGATATAGCTTTTTCATTGGGTTCTGAGGTGTTCTTTCAGCTTTCCAATGAGGTAAAGCAGACATGTCCAAACTATGGCCCTCCAGCTGTTGCGAAACTACAAGTCCCATCATGCCTTGCCACAGCTTTGCTATTAGGGAATTCTAAAACAAGGCAGGGCATGCTGGGATGTGTAGTTTCACAATATCTGGAGGGCCACAGTTTGGACATGCCTGGTCTATCATTTCTGACTGCTCTGGCCACGCACAGGTTCTGGCTCACTAGTTCCATGCAAATTGAATTACTGGCTTTTATTTTTTTCGTTCAGCCCAATCATGGGGTGACATTGTACAGGCCTGCAGGAAGTGAGCCTGACCATGGTATTTACACTGCAAAACTAACCTGGGTCTGATGCTGACCTGATTGAAGTTCTGCGAAATTTCGACCCTGCAACCCCCGGGGATTGCGGAGGGGGGTACCGCCCAGCAAAGTGCTTGCATATGACTGGCAGCTCCCTGGCTGCGCAGCCTGGTCATAGTTAAGGTCCCAGCGGTTGAGTGTGATGTCATGAAGCCTCTGAGGCCCTCAACTGTAGCAGCACAGACCTACCTGCACTTTCTGGTCCTCTCTCAGAAATCCTGTTACATCCCTCCAATGCGGCATCATTGCCCCCCTGTGGGAACTTAAACTAGGATCGCAGTTTAAGTGTTTTGCCTAAGCACACATGATCTGCGAAAATGGTCTGAATTGGGCTTCAAGTCCCACACAGCTTGCAACTTGCAGGGTATTATGTCCATACAGGGTATTTCCCCTAGGCGTTCGGACAGTGGGTGGGGTGTTTACCAGGCAGCAAAAATACACTGCTTAGCGAGCCGTCCTGAATCAGGCTCTTAGTCCCAAAGCAATTTATCAGTCTCACATTGAAAACATATAAAAAGAAGTATATCCGCACCAATGGTGGAATCCTCCTGGGGTACGCCCATGTTCCTTCCACGTACAGTCCCAGATGTAGACAGTGGGTAGTGTGGTAGAGGGCGCCGGCTCCACAACCCTCCACTTACCAGTAGCGTCTTATAAGTCCTCCTTGTATTCCCCTGGTTACAGTCAGTCACCAGCCTAATGCATTTCTGATGTGTTGTCCTTCATCAGAGGCTTGGTGACATCAGGCTCCGGGGGCTCTATAAATACCTGCTTTAATTGTCCGCAATTGAAACTGGTGCCTGCGCTTTCCCTCGGTCTTCTGGCGAACTACTTCTGCTAGATATGACGTCATCGATTTGCTGCGTCCGGAAGTTCCCAATGGTACGTGTTAAATATCAAAGGTCCCTTCCCGGACATGTATGCCGGGACCGGAAGTTGTCCACAGGCCAATTTGCAGTCCAAATTTACTTTGACTGGACCCCTAAATGCAAGAGACATAAGCGCCAACGAACGTGACCCCAATCCAAATTTCGCTGTAAGTTTCCTTAGGGTTCATGTCGAAGGCCCTGTGTGCTCGCGGGCAGCACTTGTCGTCATTACGCAATTATTGTTCTAATATTGCTGCATTAACCATTGATCATTTTAAATTACCATCAGGGGCATTTTCTGATCAGTTTGAAGTTTACTTCCAAGATATGAGAAGAGTCCATCTGTGCCTGTATAAAGCGGATGGTTTATTACTTGTGGGCGAGTAACTCCTTGTATTTGCTTTGTCCCATTTGCTCTGCAGGCAGCATTCTTGCTGTGACCATGACCGATCCTCATGCAAGTGGAAAACCCAACCGATTCGTAGGGCTATGCATACAGAGATCGGGGAAAGGCCTAGGGGCCACGTTTTTGCTCCGAAATATTATTGACGGGCAAGGTAGGTTCAGAATACAGCATTTTTATGTATATTCATTATTGTACACTATTTTAAAACTCTTATAGGAGCGCTGTCACTTTAAAAATTCGAAGCAGACGATTGGCCGGATGTAATGCAGGACCGGAGGTTTTATCTTAAAGTAGCAGCGGTTCACAAGGCATAGTTTTGCCTTGTAAATGATTGCCCTTTTTAAAAAAAAAAAACCTTTGAGTTCATCCGGCTTCCTACTTGGCCACTGGACTCGCACCGCATTATATCTGGCCAAACTGTGGCCCTCCAGCTGTTGTGAAACTACACATCCCAGCATGCCTTGCCATAGTTTAGCATTTCCTAATAGCAAAACTGTGGCAAGGCATGATGGGACTTAAAGTTTCTCAACAGCTGGAGGACCATCGTTTGGCCGTGCCTGCTATAGAGTTTATAATCCAAAGGTTTATTAAAGAAAATAAACAATGGGGGCTATTGTGTAACTTGTTTTATACAGAGACTATCGTAGTTGGAACTTTCTAATAGGGGATCTCATATGATTTGACCACCATGCCTCGAACCGCTTAGCACTTTGCCCTCCATGTTTTTTTGCCCCTGCCAGAAATTTTTCAACCGCAGTCACTAGTACAGGAAAATTGAAGTGCAGTTGCCTGTGATCCTCGTGTGTTCTGCATTGATTAGGGCACGGTGGCACTGTGGCTAGCATTGCTATGTCACCAGTGGACAGCGTGTTATAAAAGGTACAGATGGTCAGCGTGTTCTGAAGTATGCTCTCACTCCGTTCTGCAGGTGTGGAGCTTAAATACGACCTGTACAGTCCCCGAATCCAGGAGATACAAGTGCTGAAACTGGAGAAGAGACCAGACAAGAACCTGCTGTACCTGCGAGACGCGCTTCCTGAGTACAGCACAGTGGATGTCAATATGAAGGCAGTCCCCTTCTGGGAAGCAGAGGTCCCAGTCAATACGGTGAGCATCCAGCGAGTGTGAAATACAGAGGTGCTTTAGAAAATGTAATGGCGGCCAAACGCTGTAGGTTCTCCATACGCTGTGGAACTACAAATCCCAGGCAATGAAATATCCTGCTTAGCCAGGCAAGCCATTGTTCTCTCACACCCGAGGAGCGGGTATGCTGGGAAATGATCTTCCATGAGGGGTTAAAGTGCCAAAACAGTGCAAAGAGTTGTCCTTAGCAACCAAATGGCTTCTAGCTATCGTTTTCTAAAATATACTTCATAATTGGTACCTCAAAGCTAATTAGTTGCCATTGGCGGGCATCTGCTGATTTCATTCCCCTTTGGCTCTCCAGCCGTTGTGGAACTACAAATCCCAGCATAGCCTGACAGTTTTGCTATTCAGAGAATGCTAAAACTGTAGCAGGGTATGCTGGGATATGTAGTTTCAGAACCGCTGTCGAGCCACAGACTGGCCGGGCCTGCTGTAGACCTTTATAATGGGGAATCAATTTAGTGGGGGGGTATGTAATATTTTTGTTATTGATATATTATATAGCTCTTAATCTATTTTTGTTACAACGATATTTACCGATTAGTCGATAAAAGAGAAATTGTGTATTGTGGGCATAGGGATACTTATGTTGTGTAATGAATCTGCCTTGCCGTCTGTATGTTGGGATATCATTAGAGGGGTTCCCGTGATTTGTGTAATAACATTATAACGATTGTATTATTGTCTCCTGTTGTTTTCCCCCGTAAGTTGCAAGTCAGGATGAAGCCGCGACCTTGGTCCAAACGCTGGGAGCAAGACAAACACCAGATTAAAGGGATCCCGTTTGAGCATTATCTCCTGGAGAAGCACATAAAGAGAGCGGAGAAGTCCGCTGAGCCCTGGGTACAGTTTGACATGCTGAAGGAATACGATACCACCGCAATAGAGAAGAAGATACTGGCAGAGGTCACACAGAAACTAGCGCAGTCTACAACTAACCAGACCAATACTTGATAAACGGTTACCCTGTATATGGAACCGTATAATAAAAGTTATGTTTGTAATTATTTGTATTGCACTTATTTGAATAAATATTTGAAACCGGTAATATTTGAATTATATTGTAGGTTTCTCAAAAGGGTCAGGGCACCGATTTCCTCATTCTTCAAAACTGGTTACACTCCTACCCCTTACACATCGCAAATGCCGGGGTGCACCTGGAAATTAGGACACTGGGCTGTCCGGACATTTGCGAGGTGAAGCTCCCACATAGGGCGTGGCGGAACGGCGGGTGGGGGAGGAGAAAGCACTTGAAACTGCCGCCGCCTCCCTATAGTGTGAATGGGACCCGGGTTCACACTGCCTGGATCCCACCTGGGTAAAACCCTTCTTCTTTTATCCCGGGTCGGGTAGCTGGACACAGATTTTTCAAAAGCCTCTTTCACACCGCACCGTGACCCAGGTCGACCCGGCAACAACCCGGGTTGGATCCGGTCTATATGTGTGGTAAGAAAGGGATATCAGAGATACTAAGCTTTGAAGAGAGAGAGAGAGATAAAGTACCAGCCAATCAGCTTCTTGCTGCCATGTTACAGGCTGTGTTTGAAAAGTGATTGGTAGCTGGTTGGTTGGTAACTTCTCTCTCTCCCAAACTGGTACTTAGGGATCTTTTTACAAACCGTTTATAACACAGCCTGTAACAAGTTGAAGATAAATAGGCAATAATTACATCTGCATTGTGTGTGCAGAGAAGGTGTAGATATTCACTGTTGACAGGTCGTGAGGTCGACATGGGTTTTTTTCACTGTTTTTTGAGCCGACATGTGCCGACAGGCGGTATTTCATGCCCTACCATCCATTAGGGTGTGGTGAGAGAATAAAATAGTGTGTCGAGCGCAGCGAGGCACCGTGCCCGAAGCATTGCGAGGGGCTGCGGTTCACTTCCAACTGTGTCCATGTTGATATTTGGGTCAAAAAACTGTAAAAAAAAAAAAAAAAAAAACATGTCGACCGAAAGTCATGTTGACTTTTTCACCTGTACGTTCTATATATCGGTATTTTGACCTTGTTGGGATTTTGACCATTGGGATTTCATACCGAATCCCAGTGGCACATGGGCCTGGGTTACACCGGGAGAGAGCAGTGGCACATGGGCCTGGGTTACACCGGGAGAGAGCAGTGGCACATGGGCCTGGGTTACACTGGGAGAGAGCAGTGGCACATGGGCCTGGGTTACACCGGGAGAGAGCAGTGGCACATGGGCCTGGGTTACACCAGAAGAGTCTAGTAGTATATACACCAGGAGAGTACAGTAGTATATACACCAGGAGAGTATAGTAGTATATACACCAGGAGAGTATAGTAGTATATACACCAGGGTTACACCAGGAGAGTATAGTAGTATATACACCAGGAGAGTATAGTAGTGTATATACACCAGGAGAGTATAGTAGTATATACACCAGGGTTACACCAGGAGAGTATAGTAGTATATACACCAGGAGAGTACAGTAGTATATACACCAGGGTTACACCAGGAGAGTACAGTAGTATATACACCAGGGTTACACCAGGAGAGTATAGTAGGTATATACACCAGGAGAGAATAGTAGTATATACACCAGGGGAGTATAGTAGCATATACACCAGGGTTACACCAGGAGAGTATAGTAGTATATACACCAGGGTTACAGCAGGAGAGTATAGTAGTATATACACCAGGGTTACACCAGGAGAGTATAGTAGTATATACACCAGGGTTACACCAGGAGAGTATAGTAGTATATACACCAGGGTTACACCAGGAGAGTATAGTAGTATATACACCAGGGTTACACCAGGAGAGTATAGTAGTATATACACCAGGGTTACACCAGGAGAGTATAGTAGTATATACACCAGGGTTACACCAGGAGAGTATAGTAGTATATACACCAGGAGAGTATAGTAGTATATACACCAGGGTTACACCAGGAGAGTATAGTAGTATATACACCAGGAGAGTATAGTAGTATATACACCAGGAGAGTATAGTAGTATATACACCAGGGTTACACCAGGAGAGTACAGTAGTATTTACACCAGGAGAGTATAGTAGTATATACACCAGGAGAGTACAGTAGTATATACACCAGGAGAGTACAGTAGTATATACACCAGGAGAGTATAGTAGTATATACACCAGGGTTACACCAGGAGAGTATAGTAGTATATACACCAGGGTTACACCAGGAGAGTACAGTAGTATATACACCAGGAGAGTATAGTAGTATATACACCAGGAGAGTACAGTAGTATATACACCAGGAGAGTATAGTAGTATATACACTAGGAGAGTATAGTAGTATATACACCAGGAGAGTACAGTAGTATATACACCAGGAGAGTACAGTAGTATATACACCAGGGTTACACCAGGAGAGTATAGTAGTATATACACCAGGAGAGTACAGTAGTATATACACCAGGGTTACACCAGGAGAGTATAGTAGTATATACACCAGGAGAGTATAGTAGTATATACACCAGGAGAGTATAGTAGTATATACACCAGGGTTACACAAGGAGAGTCCAGTAGTATATACACCAGGAGAGTACAGTAGTATATACACCAGGGTTACACCAGGAGAGTATAGTAGTATATACACCAGGAGAGTATAGTAGTATATACACCAGGAGAGTATAGTAGTATATACACCAGGAGAGTACAGTAGTATATACACCAGGAGAGTATAGTAGTATATACACCAGGAGAGTACAGTAGTATATACACCAGGAGAGTACAGTAGTATATACACCAGGGTTACACCAGGAGAGTATAGTAGTATATACACCAGGAGAGTATAGTAGTATATACACCAGGAGAGTATAGTAGTATATACACCAGGAGAGTACAGTAGTATATACACCAGGAGAGTATAGTAGTATATACACCAGGAGAGTACAGTAGTATATACACCAGGAGAGTACAGTAGTATATGCACCAGAAGAGTATAGTAGTATATACACCAGGAGAGTACAGTAGTATATACACCAGGGTTACACCAGGAGAGTACAGTAGTGTATACACCAGGGTTACACCAGGAGAGTATAGTAGTATATACACCAGGAGAGTATAGTAGTATATACACCAGGGTTACACCAGGAGAGTATAGTAGTATATACACCAGGAGAGTATAGTAGTATATACACCAGGAGAGTATAGTAGTATATACACCAGGGTTACACCAGGAGAGTATAGTAGTATATACACCAGGGTTACACCAGGAGAGTATAGTAGTATATACACCAGGAGAGTATAGTAGTATACACACCAGGGTTACACCAGGAGAGTCCAGTAGTATATACACCAGGAGAGTATAGTAGTATATACACCAGGAGAGTCCAGTAGTATATACACCAGGAGAGTATAGTAGTATATACACCAGGGTTACACCAGGGGCCAGATTCTCTAAGCTTCAAAAGTGATAAAATGGAGAGTGATAAACAGCCAGCCAATAAGCTCCTGTCTGACATTTTTCAAACACAGTCTGTGACATGGCAGGCAGGAGCTGATTGACGGTCTGTTTATCACTCTCCGTTTTATCACTTTTGAAGCTTAGAGAATCTGGCCCCAGGAGAGTATAGTAATATATCGTACTGTATGTGTCTGAATTACGCCCTGAAATTCGGCTTTGTAGTGTTAGTAGTAAACACTAAGGGTCAACTAAACGTGAACAGAAAATAGTACTTTATTAAAGTAAAATATAATACGACAGGCTATCTGTACAATGATATTAATAAATAATGAAGCAGCATTTACATAGTAAAATACAATCAGCACTTTTCTCCCAAAAATCATCTGGGAATCTGCTTTAGGGTGGGATGTACTAAAATTTTTGATGTTTTTTCCTCATTTCTGAATGAACTAAAGCCCCCCCCCCCCCACCCTTACTGGGAATCCGATGCGGCGGGCATCGCCAGCTATAGCCGACGGTACCCTTTAGAAGCCTGTAGGCTTCTTTCCACAGCACTGTTCGATAGATCCAACACGGAAGTCCAGGCACTGGAGCACATTGTAGATGGCAGCTATAGTCGGTGAGATGCACTTTGAAGAATGAATGTCATATGTTAGTCCAGGCGGCTGCACTAAGTGGCTGGTACATCCCACCCATAGTGCCATGGGGTAGATTGCAAATAGCATGTAAGCAATGCAAATAAACCAGTGGTTCCCAAACGTGGTCCTTAAGGCATATGGTGTGCTGTCTAGGTCTCTAGATTCCATAATTCTAGTAGTCCTCCCATCCACTTCCTGTCCTCCAACCTCAGCACCATCTCAGGAAAGGTGTGGCACTGTCCATGGACAGCGGAGATAGTTTACCACACAGAGGATGGACGGCCGGGCCGTATAGTTCCATGAGAGGAGTTTGTTAAACATCTCTAAGGCTTCTCTTGTAAACTTCTGCCAGGACACTGGTGGAGGAACTTGGTCTAGGTGCTTCTGCCAGTGGACATAGGCCTGGTACCTCGTGTCTCTTTCCACAGCTTCCTTCCAGGGGCTGTATCCTGTTAATGCAATGTACAGGAGAACGCCAAGCGCCCAGGTATCTACGCTGGGAGAAAGCATCAGGCGCTGATCGTGCTTCAAGTCGCACATCTCTGGGGACATGTATGGGATGATGTGTGAGTGCGATGACATGAGTTTGCCCGCTTTCTGAGTCAAGCCGAAGTCGCCCAGTTTGACGTTATAGCAGTCTCTGTCCATGAGGAACACGTTGTCAGGCTTCAGGTCCATGTGCACCCATCCTCTACCGTGCATGTAATCCAGGGCCCTGGACAGCTGCGCCGCGCAGCGCTTTACGGCGTCCTCAGGAATGCCGACCTGCAAGAGGAGACAGGAGAGTACGATGAGACAAGAGATTGGTGGTAGCAGCAGAGAGGGAGTGGGCGTGGGGCGGAGAGTTTGTGGGCTTAAACTGTCACAGCTCAAAGTGAAAGTACATTGCAGAAGCCCCCATTTTAACAGGATTTTAACTAGTAAATGATTTATGTAGCTGCAGAGCAGGCCTGTCCAAACTGTGGCCCTCCAGCTGTTGGGAAACTACACATCCCAGCATGCCTTGCCGTAGTTTTAGCATCTCCTAATAGCAAAACTGTGGCAAGGCATGATGGGACTTGTAGTTTCACAACAGCTGGAGGGCCATAGTTTGGACATGTCTGCTGTAGAGGAATACTTTGCACAACAGTCTTTTGTATACTCCCATGGCAGTGCTGACTACAAACAGTTCAATTGAGAGACCACCATTATCATAAGTGAACACCCCCCCCCCCCTCCCCTCCCCCAGGTCGTACACCTGCGTCACTCCCCTTCCAAATAAACCAATAACAAACATTTGTTTATAGGGGAGAACTTTGAGCAGCCAGGAGCACAGCAGACCGGCTGTGTGTATACAATCTCACTGTCTTTATCCTAAGATAAAACATAACAGGAGAGTCTTGTCCCCATTTACCTTCCCGCATACAAAGCAAAGAACCCACTATAAAGTTTACTGTCCAATTAAAGGTCAACTATAACAAGATTTTTTTTATCACAATATATGTATTGTTTTGTATTATGCTTGCAAATAATCTATGTATTGTCATATGTATTATTCTGATATCATTTTGGTTACTGTTGTAATCTGTAAAGTGTAAACTGATTTATTATAGTATAGCACAAAACAGATTTGATCAATTCTAAGAAACAACAAAAGCACCTGGAAACCAGGGATGGGGAACCTTCAGCTCTCCAGCTGTTGTTGAACTACACATCCCAGCATGCCCTGCAACAGGTTTAGCATGGCAAAATTGCTAAACTGTAGCAGGGCATGCTGGGATGTGTAGTTCAACAACAGCTGGAGGGCCGAAGGTTCCCCATCCCTATTGTAGATACTCAACATATTATTGTATAATTAGGGCCAGATGTACTAAGCTTCAAAAAGTGATAAAATGGAGAGTGATAAACAGCCAGCCAATCAGCTCCTACCTGACATGACACAGAAGGTGTTTAAAAACTGTCAGGCAGCAGCTGATTAGTTGGTTGTTTATCACTCTCCATTTTATCACTTTTTGAAGCTTATTGCATCTGGCCCCAGTACTGTGCACACATAGGGGGTAATTCACGTTGGCGCGGCCAAATGCGTATTCTGTGCATGCGTATCAGTGAATATATGCATGCGCAGGGCTGTTGTGTTCGCATACAGTACATCTGGGCAGGTAGTGGGAGCGGGCATGGGGCAGTCCGGGTGTGGGGCGTTTCCTGGGCATGCCCACAAAAAAGGGGTGTGCGCCCAGAAAAACTGAGGGAACCCCCATGCGAACGCAGGCGTGTTGGAGCCTGCAAGGGGCGGGGCTATTTCCAAGGTAAATAAAGCACGGACCAGACTGACTTTTATTTGCGGACACCTCAAAAAATCATTTGATGGTATACGCTGGCATGCGAATACTATATATTCGCGAGGCGGTGGGGGTCGGGGGATTGTTCGCCTGGTGGGCGGCCTCAGCCTACTTGCTAAGCAGCGAAAGACCGCTGCTTAGCGGATGAGCCTGAATCAGGTCCCTAGATCATGTAAAAGTAGAAAAGTACCAGAACGAGACACAAAACATAATAAATATAATACAACTATTTACCAGCCAGTAAATATGACGTAATAACATAATAGTAAAGTCAATGTTGGTGCAGGGCCGTCTGAACATTAGCGGAGGCACCTGGGAAAAACATTAGCGCAGCGCTACAAGCTTCCAGCCGCTGCTGCCCAGACCACACTGTCTGTCACCCGCCGCAGCAGCTCCCTGGGGTAGTGCCATCTTACCCATTGGGGTGGTCCCCTAAGATCCTTGGACCCCTGGGCAACCGCCCATTAAGTCCGATGGGGAAGACGGCACTGTGCTGGTGGTTTTGCGCACCCAAAGGAGCAATACTTAAATTGTTCAGTCATGTGCCATCTAGTGGCTGACTGCATGCAAAACACTTGAATCTCCCTGTAGAGGTGAGGAACAGCATTAGCCTTTTATTATATAAGATGGAAAAACAAATGAGCTAAAACACAGTTAACAGAAGTGGTGTAAAAGGTGGCAACAGATAAAGTACCAACCAATCAGATTCTGTTATTGTTAAAACACAGCCTGTAACCTTTGTTTGCCTATATAACCAAACTGACCTGCATGTTCAGCAGATGTCAATGGTTGCTAACGATGCAGGAGCGCACATCGGTAACAATATTGAGTGTATACACTGGAAGACTAAGGGCCAGATGTAATAAGCTTCAAAAAGTGATAGAGTGGAGAGCGATAAACAACCAGCCAATCAGCTCCTACCTGTCATTTTTCAATCACAGCCTGTAAAATGACAGTGATAAATTGCCGGGTGCGCGCTCCCGTTTTCAGCCCCTTTCCAATCGCTGCGACCAGCTAATTACCTCTGCAGCACCGCCAGCAGAGGTTCCTTTTCATTAGCGACCATCTCTGGTCGCTGATGAAAAGGAGACACCGGACAATATATTTTAAGACTATAATAACGCGCAATGAGGAGGAGAAAATAATTAGACATTAAAGTCGAGCAATTTTTTTTTTTTCACTTGTTGCAGTTTGAAATGATGCACATTTAGTTGGTGGCAATTGACTTCTGATTTTCCCAGTCCCACCCCAACCACGCAATACATCAGAAGGTGTCATCTCCTATAGCAGGCATGTCCAAACTATGGCCCTCCAGCTGTTGTGAAACTACAAGTCCCATAATGCCTTGCCACAGTTTTGCTATTAGGAAATGCTAAAACTGTGGCAAGGCATGCTGGGATGTGTAGTTTCACAACAGCTGGAGGGCCATAGTTTGGACATGCCTGTCCTATAGTGTCAGTTCTAGGATTGAGACAAGGAATTCTGGGAGAGTTAGCTATGTTATGGAGGAGGAAGGACTGCCTCAGTCCTACAACATCCGCAACATGACGCGTTCTGCTGCAAACTTAATTTTTGCCTGATTTAATTGTAATTCAGCTCTAACGTTAATGACCGTGTCTGGACATACGTTCTGTTTTATACATATATATCAGCAACTTTTTTGATTAAGGCTAGGGCCATTATGAATAAAATTGGATTATGCAAGTTTTACGTAGACTTTGGCACTGTGGGCCTTATTCTAGTTCACTCTTTCTGACAAAATCCTTCTTAGATGGACAAAACCATGTGCACTGCAGGTGGGGCAGATGTAACATGTGCAGAGAAAGTTACATTTGTGTGAGATATTTTGTTTCTGTGCAGGGTAAATACTGGCTGCTTTATTTTTACACTGCAATATAGATCTTACTTTGAAGTAAAACCCCACCCAAATCTAACTCTCTCTGCACAAGTAACATCTGCCCCACCTGCAGTGCACATGGTTTTGTCCATCTAAGAAGGAATTTGTCAGAAAGTGTGAACTAGAATAACCCCCGTGTGACAATATGGAAGATTTGCTCTGAATATTGCACTGGTCCCTCTTACCTTTGGTTTGATAAGGTGATGGAGGGTCCCTGCTGTCGCCAGCTCCTGGGTCATGATGTAGTAGTCCATGGTGTTATAGAACATCGGGTAGGTGGCTATGATCCCATGGTAGCCAGAGAGAGAAATTGATATGGAAAGTTCTTTGACAAAGTCGTTGAGCGTGATCCTGTCCTTCCTCACCAGCTTAATGGCCACGGGTTCTCCTAAGCACAAGAGAAAAGAAAATGTCAAATATCTTTCTAGACAGTACTTCAAACAAACAAACTTTGATGCAACAACCGGCAGTCCATGACCACCAGCCTATAGTCTGATTGCTTACTGTACATACCTGTATTCTTGTCTTGGGCAAGCAGGACCTTCCCAAAGCTCCCCTGACCCAACCTCTTGATGACCTGGTAGATGTCAGAAACCTCTTCTGTTTTCAAAGCATGAATCACCTGCATTTTGGACATGTTGTCTACTCCCTGGATATTTATAAATTCAGATGTTAGTTAAAGGGAAGTCAGCTGGACATTGAGCTTCCAGATAAGAAGCTTCCCCTGTGGGTCACACAACAGCTGTAGTCCAATACGGTGAGGGGGAAGTCCAGCTCCTAGAGGTCCCTCTCCACAGAGCCTTGTGTTGGAGTCAGGGACAGCTCTGGTGTTCGGTATACAAGGAGTGAGTGTGTGAGAGGAAGGGGCTACACCTGTCTTTTATGGGTGAGCTCAGCCTGAGGTGACGGTCACTCCCAGGCCTGGTATCATGGAATTGTAAGATATGTCTACTGCAATGCAAATTCATGTGTGAAGACTCTATTGTGATTGGACATGGTGTGAATGGGTTGTGGGGCCCAGCCTGCATTGTTACTGTGGATTGTTAGCTCTTCATGTAAACGAGTCACAATTACAGTAACTATAGACAAGACTTTCCTGCCTGTCATTGTTCTGCCCCACACTGAAGCCTCTCAGACTAACATCATCTCAGTAGCCTTATTATGTCGGAATATACATTTCACCTGTATGGATATTGCATCACAGGTCAATCGAATGGGACGGTTAATCACCTACATACAGATGGCGCACATAGGGCCTGATTCTTGTGGCTCTGAACGGGGCGAATTCAGTCCCGTTCTGATGGTGCGTATTTGCAGACCCCCTGTGTGAATGCCTTCAGCGAGTATCACACTCGCCGATGTGTTCGCATGGGTAGGGGATGGAGAGGGGGCAGGTGTGTGTGTGTGTGGGGGGGGGGGGGGGGACATCAGCCTCTATGCCCCACATTATATTATTTTATATCATTGTATATTATAGTATTCCCAGTGAGACAGCGAGAACTATAACTGGGTGGGAATCTAGCACTGCATAGGGCCCAATTCAATCCGCCCCAGGTTCCTTTTAGGGTTATACTAATGCTGGGTACACACCAGAACGATTTGGCCTCTATTCCCCCAGTTTTTATACAATCTCCACCGATTGTATGTAAATCGAGCATGTTTTGGCATGTTTTAGATTCGCTTTGGATCCGATGCGCGTCCCCTGCTGGTCGTTTGGTGCTTTTGCAGATCCCACCTGCAGCAGTCAGGATTTGAAAACGATCCCTATAACTGGTTACAGATCGGAATCAGATCGGTTGCAGTTTGCGAACAGATCGTGTGCTCCAACAGATCGTGCGACCATCGTATGATTGTTTCACGATTATGATCGTTCCGGCGTGTACCCTACATAACGTGTACTTTGGAAGAGAGGTGTTGGTGATTTCGCACAGAGTGCTCCTTTTGTACTGGGTGATATTTGATATTTGTTCTCCCTGTATGATATAAGTGAAGGTGCTACCCTTCTCTAATTATTATATTGTACCAATAAGAAAAGAGGGAAAGTAGGGAAACACTCTAAATACCACTTTCTGTATCCAGTTACAGCTCATTTTTATTATTGATATGTAAAACATAGCTTTTATTCTTGAACACTTTAAAGAGTTTTTTTAAAACAAAGAAAGTGCAGTAAGAAAAGGAAAGGTGATTAAACTTGTGCCTTGATGGGTTTAGTTTATTTTGTGCTTCTTTTGAGTATTATTAAAGACCGCCGAGGCCCTTCTCAGAGTCTTGTTATTTTTCTCCTTTTTTCCATTTTAAATCCTATGTATTCCGGGATACGGTCATTGGGTCTACAGCAAGTTAGTCGACAATCATTAAGTCAACACCTTTAGGTCGTCATAGGGATAGGTCGACATGGGGATATGTAGACATGGGTCAAGGTTGACATGGGTCAAGGTCGACATGGGTTAAGGTGGACAGGTCATTAGGTCGGCACAAGCATTAGGTCAACATGGTCTAGGTCGACAGTCAAAAGGTCTGCATTTGGGTTTTCACTGTTATTTGACCCAAATGTCGACATGGACACAGTTTGAAGTGCACCGAGTCCCCTCGCACACTATTTTATTCTCCCACCACGCCCTTGAAGATGGTAGGGCATGAAATACCGCCTGTCGGCACATGTCGGCTCAAAAAACAGTGAAAATCTCATGTCAACCTTTTGACTGTCGACCTAGACCATGTCGACCTAATGCTTGTGTCGACCTAACCACCTGTCGACCTTGTGCAACGTCGACCTAGACACCTGTGGACCTTCCAGTATGTCGACCTAGTGGTGTCGACCTAATGACTGTCTACCATCTTTAGGTCGAACAACCAACCGTATCCCTTTTCTCTTTTTGGGAACGATGCTGTGCGGTCTTGTAACTATGTATTCTTATTATGTTTCCATTTAGATAATACATTGACAAAGTGGGCGGAATGTACTAAGATGGGACTTCTGTTTCACATGGGATGTTGCCAAGGGCAACCAATCTGAATCTAGTTCTTATTTATTTAGCACATTATGGAAGATAATAGATAGTGTCTGATTGGTTGCCCATAGCAACATCCCATGTGAACTAGAACTCCCATCTTAGTACATTTCCCCCAGTATCTGGTTTCTCTGGTGTGTCTCTTTGGAGCAATACACTTTAGTGCTATATATGTTTTGATCCGGGGTGATTATTTGGAATACAGCGCTTATGGGTCTGATTCTGGTTCACTCGCAAAAGCAAATTCTCTCTTTAATGGACAAAACCATGTGCACTGCAGGTGGGGCAGATGTAACATGTGCAGAGAGAGTTAGATTTGGGTGGGGTTTGTACTTCAAACTGATATCTTTATTGCAGTGTAAAAATACAACAGTCAGTATTTACCCTGCACAGAAACAAAATAATTCACTAAATTTGGTGCCATTTACACCGGGCGGACAGCCCGACCCGCACCCGCGCCCCCGGAGCTTGGAGATGACCCCCCCCCCGGAGCTTGGAGATGACCCCCCCCGGAGCTTGGAGATGACAGCGCGATGTCATCTCCAAGCGCCAATCACCGCCGCGTGCCGCCGCCGGACCGGAACGCTGCTGGGGGCAGCCCAGCACTAAGGTAAGCTGCTAGGCTGCCCCCAGTCCCCGCGCACACTCCCCCCGCCGTCGCACAGGAGGTGAATGGATGCCGCACACAGGCATCCGCTCACCTCCCTCCCCCGCCGCCACTGCTGTCTGCATAATATAGCAGACAGCAGCGCCGGCTGTCAGTGTCAGGCTGACAACCCGTCCAACCTGCGGACGCTGCGGTCCGCAGGTTGGACGTTCCGCATTCATGTAAATGGGAGCCGGGGCATCCGACCCGGCGTTCCCATTTACACTGCCCTCTACCCAGGTCCTAGCCGTGTTCTACCCAGGTCAGGACCTGGGTAGAAGTCCCGTGTAAAGGGACACGGCGTTAGGGATTAACACCGCCGAAGATCCGGGTCTGACCTGCCGCTGACCCGGATTTTTCGGCGGTGTAAAAGGGGTATAACTCTCTCTGCACATGTTACATCTGCCCCACCTGCAGTGCACATGGTTTTGTCCATTAGAGAGTTTGCTTTTGCAAGTGAACCAGAATCAGGCCCTTTGTGTATTGTGACAGTGTCGCTGGTATAGTGATGGAAGGCAGGTACTGTATATTTCCCCCAGGTTTCTGACAAATGTGTTTTAAAACCCAAGAAGATATGCTGGTTCTGCTGTGAGCTATTGGGCTCTTTATAAGAACCGGTATAGGGTCTTGGGGTGGATGGATGAAGATAGGGAGGGTTCAACATCCTTTAGGCCCAGTATGGGTCTTTATAAGGCTAATCCATAGTTGCCTACCCTCCTGCATTCTGAAGGAGACTCCCTGACATAGCAGCAATCTTCCTCTCTCCCTCATTAGTCTAGCAATCTCCCTCATGTCACCTTGCCCCAGGGGGGGGGACTGGGTACTTGTGAGTTAACTGGGCGCCCGATTTCTAAATCGGGTCGGATCGGGCACATCGCATCGCATCGCATGCGACCATCGGATGCGATGCGATGCGATGACCCGATTTTTCCATAGGAATCAATGTTAAAATGGACTGAGTCCATTTTAACATGGAATTCAATGGGAAAAGGGGTCCTTTTCATACCCCTACTATCCAAGTGGGCATGGAGTTGGATATAAACCTGTGGCGAGCGTAGCGAGCCACCGAGCCCGAAGCGTGGCGAGCGTAGCGAGCCCCGCGAGGGGACACAGAATACCGTCCCCTCGCGGGGCTCGCTTCGCTCGCCACGCTTCGGGCTCGGTGGCTCGCTACACTCGCCACAGGTTTATATCCAACTCCATGCCCACTTGGATAGTAGCAGCGGTGTAGCTAGGTGCCATGGTGCCCGGAGCAAGGGCATATTTCGCCCCCCCCCCCCCCCTCTCCCGGTAATGAATTGGGGGCGTGGCTAACATGAGTTGGCATGTTACATTTGAAATATATAAGACACTGTAACGGAATCTACTGCACTATATAAGACACTGTAACAGAATCTACTGCACTATATAAGACACTGTAACGGAATCTGCTGCGCTATATAAGACACTGTAACGGAATCTACTGCACTATATAAGACGCTGTAACGGAATCTACTGCACTATATAAGATGCTGTAACGGAATCTACTGCACTATATAAGACACTGTAACGGAATCTGCTGCGCTATATAAGACACTGTAACGGAATCTGCTGCGCTATATAAGACACTGTAACGGAATCTGCTGCGCTATATAAGACACTGTAACGGAATCTGCTGCGCTATATAAGACACTGTAACGGAATCTACTGCACTATATAAGACGCTGTAACGGAATCTGCTGCGCTATATAAGACACTAACAGAATCTGCTGCGCTATATAAGACGCTGTAACGTAATCTGCTGCCCTATATAAGACACTGTAATGGAATCTGCTGCGTTATATAAGACACTGTAACGGAATCTGCTGCGCTATATAGGACACTGTAACGGAATCTGCTGCGCTATATAAGACACTGTAACGGAATCTGCTGCGCTATATAAGACGCTGTAACGTAATCTGCTGCGCTATATAAGACGCTGTAACGTAATCTGCTGCCCTATATAAGACACTGTAATGGAATCTGCTGCACTATATAAGACACTGTAACGGAATCTGCTGCACTATATAAGACACTGTAACGGAATCTGCTGCGCTATATAAGACACTGTAACGGAATCTGCTGCGCTATATAAGACGCTGTAACGTAATCTGCTGCGCTATATAAGACGCTGTAACGTAATCTGCTGCCCTATATAAGACACTGTAATGGAATCTGCTGCACTATATAAGACACTGTAACGGAATCTGCTGCGCTATATAAGACGCTGTAACGGAATCTGCTGCGCTATATAAGACGCTGTAACGGAATCTGCTGCGCTATATAAGACACTGTAACAGAATCGTCTGCGCTATATAACATGCTGACAGCTGTAAATAAATATATATATATATATATATATATATATAGATATATACAACACAGCAGGCCAGGGCAGCAGCAGAAGCCAGAGAGATTCACAAAGAGAGCAATGGAAGGCCGTGAGTAGGATTGGAGACACAAAAATATGAGAGGTTAGATGGAGAGCGGGGGAGGGAGTGCACTTTATACCTCTTGTCATCCTCCCCCACACCACCTCAGTACAATACATGCTGCTCCACATCCCCTCTCCCTTAAACATAAGTGCACTGCTGCAGTTTACAGTACCTTCAACATTGAAGGAAGGTCTTCCTTGTCGGCGCTGGGTCTAAGCTACTGCAGACAGTCCCAGCTGCCTCCCATGTCTACCGCAGCGCACAGTGCTGGCAGCGCAGCAGCATGGGTCCTCCTGAATCCTGTCGAGCCCCGGTGCCATCAGAGGTCAGAGGGGAGAGGGGAGGGTGGCTCCATCACCACTTGCTTCTCCTTCTCCCTGCTCAGTCACACACAGACAGTGCCGAACTGCCGCTGCGCTGTACGGGACAGCGCCGCTGACACTCACGCTGCGCTGCCCGGAAGCAGGACCGGGCAGCAGCAGCAATTCAGAGAGAGGAGGTCAGGAGGTCAGAGTGTCAGCCCGCCGCCTAGTCCCACCGCCCGTGACGCTTGGCGGCAGGGACCGGGCGAGCAGGGCAGGAGCCAGGCGCCGGGCAGGGCAGCAGCCGGCGCTGCGCACGCTGCCCGGCCCGTTAGTTACTTATGCAGACAGGGATCATTTGCGGTGGGGGGGCGGGCCGGCGGCGCCAGTCAACCAATCGCCGCCCGGAGCATGAGCTCCGGTGGCTCCGCCCTCCCTACGCCTCTGGATAGTAGGGGTATGAAAAGGACCCCTTTTCCCATTGAATTCCATGTTAAAATGGACTCAGTCCATTTTAACATTGATTCCTATGGAAAAATCGGGTCATCGCATCCGATGGTCGCATGCGATGCGATGCGATATCGCATCGCATCGCATCTGATTGTATGCCTTAACTTAAGGCATACAATCAAAAAATCGGGCGCCCAGATAACTCATAAGTACCGGGGACTGAAATAGCTTGTGGCCAAGGGGGACTAAAATTGCTCGTTGCCAAGGGGGGCTAAAATTGCTCATTATCAATGTGGAAT
This sequence comes from Crinia signifera, assembly GCF_055691185.1. NCBI lineage: Eukaryota > Metazoa > Chordata > Amphibia > Anura > Myobatrachidae > Crinia > Crinia signifera. The sequence goes on along the minus strand of NC_139219.1, from coordinate 312,641,071 downwards.
AAAATTGCTCGTTGCCAAAGGGGACTAAATTTAATTGTTGCCAAGGTGGACTAAAATTGCTCGTTGCCAAGGGGGACTAAAATTGCTTGTTGCCAAGGGGGATTTAATTTGCTTGTTGCCAAGGGGGACTTAATTTGCTCGTTGCCAAGGGGGACTTAAATTGCTCGTTGCCAAGGGGGACTTAATTTGCTCGTTGCTAAGGGGGATTTAATTTGCTCATTGCTAAGGGAGACTTAATTTGCTTGTTGCCAAGGGGGACTTAATTTGCTTGTTGCCAAGGGGGTCTTAAATTGCTCGTTGCCAAGGGGGACTAAAATTGCTCGTTGCCAAGGGGGACTAAAATTGCTCGTTGCCAAGGGGGACTAAAATTGCTTGTTGCCAAGGGGGACTTCATTTGCTCGTTGCCAAGGGGGATTTAATTTGCTTGTTGCCAAGAGGGACTTAATTTGCTTGTTGCCAAGGGGGACTTAATTTGCTCGTTGCCAAGGGGGTCTTAAATTGCTCGTTGCCAAGGGGGACTTAATTTGCTCATTGCTAAGGGAGACTTAATTTGCTTGTTGCCAAGGGGGACTTAATTTGCTCGTTGCCAAGGGGGACCCCCTGCCGCTCCCCGCTGAGCTGCCCCTGTCCACAGCTATTTTCAATTAAGTCTCCCGCTGTACCGCTAGCCAATACGCGCTTGCGGTCCAGCAGCCATCAATGCTGCTTCTGATTGGCTGCTGGACCGCAAGCGCCTATTGGCTAGCTGTCCAGCGGGATACTTAATAGCGGCGGACACGGCGGCAGCTGAGCTCAGCCGGGGAGAGCAGGGAGCAGGCAGGGGAGCATGCTGCGCGGCTCTGGCGCCGTTTGAGGTCTCAGTGCCCGGAGCTCGTGCTCCGCCCTCCCTACGCCCCTGGAAACCTGCGCCAATGGTTATCATTGTTACGTTATTGTAACAGTTCTTTTTTCTCTTTGTGCTTCCACCTACTTGGTTTAGTTAGTAAATCCTTTTTATTTTATCACTGTATCCACCTAATATGCTGCCATCTATCAGTTTCGGTAGCCCCTGTAAACCCCTGGTTAAAACCGCTTCTTTGTGTTTTTAAGCGTTTCCCGTTAGCACCAGGTTTAGTCGCTGCAAATGTACACTTTACATGAAACCTTTTGTCCAGGACTGACGGGGAGTTCAAGGGAAATCTTAAGATACATCGGTGCGATGCGCACTCCTGCGTACATCATATCGCAAGGTACAAAAAGTACAGTATGTGCAGCACGTACTTTTTGGACTAGATTGCATCGCAACATGTGTGGACAGCATTAAGATCACAGATCTTTCTAGTGTGTGGTCACCTTTAGTTATTTAGGTACTTATGTAGTATCTGGGCGTCCGATTTAGAAATCGGGTCGGATCGGTAGCATTGCATCGCATGCGACCAAATCGTATGCGATGCGATGGTCCCGAGTTTTCCATAGGATTCAATGTTAAAATGGTCTGAGTCCATTTTAACATAGAATTCAATGGGAAAAAGGGGTCCTTTTCCTTTCCCCACTATCCAAGTGGGCATGGAGTTGGATATAAACCTGTGGCGAGCGTAGCGAGCCACCGAGCCCGAAGCGTGGCGAGCGGACACAGAATACGTTTTAAGAAATCTGCGTTCGCTCGCCACGCTTCGGGCTCGGTGGCTCGCTGCGCTCGCCAAGCTTTATAAAATTAACTCTATGTCCACTTGGATAGTGGGGAAATGAACAGGACCTTGTTAACATTGAATCCTATACAAAATCGCATCGCATCGAATGCGATATCGGATGCGATTCGATGCAATTTTGCCGAAAATCGCGTCGAATCGCATCTGATTGTATGCCTTAAGGTAAGGCATACAATCAGAAATCGGCAGCCCAGATACTACATAAGTAAACTGAACCGTGTTGTTCAGTTTACTACCAGCTATTGTTTCCTAGAATCGACCCTAAAAGTGTCTCACTTCATGTTCTTGTTAGACTCGTTTAGCAGCTAATTAAGAAGCTGCATGTTGTAGGTTTAATTTAAAACAAAAGAAGCAAAATACACAAACAAAACCCAAACTTTCCCCTTCAGTAGATGTAATGGTAACAAGCACGGTGTGCACAAAAATGTCCCCGTCCCCATGAGTTCAGTTATCTCCACCTCTGTTAAGCACATTTACGTATATGTTTTTGAATATGATCAGTGCTGATTTTAGTGTGAATGGTCTTTTAGTTCTAATGTATTCCAGGTTTGCAGGACACTGTGGTGTAATGATAATATATTGAGATAATGGCATTCACATCTAATCACATATCAGCCTTAAGTATTACAGTGGGCTTGATTCACCGGTGAGATCATGCTTGTCTACCCTTCGCGGAGCTCCGGGAGACTTCCAATCTACGGGGTAGTCCACCACAGCCGCCAAAGAGTAGGCGGATCTCTTGCGTCCTACGCCAGGATAGTGTGATAATCACTGGGCTTCAGAGAGGAATGGGGCTAAATGACTGGAATTATACCATTCAGCCCCATTTTATTGCCACAGACCCACAAATCTTGGTGGTTTCCCTATGTTGGGGTGTGGCCTAATGATTAGCAGTGTGACCCCACCCCCAAAGTGATATACAGTGTCTCCTCTCTGGGCTTCTGCTGGAGAGGAGACTTTAAAAGAAGGTCATTAACTGTCTCTCCCATTGTAAATATATCCTCACTGCGTCCTCCATCGCTAACCGTTCGCTGCTTTACGCAGTGTGACTGCGACACACGACCATTACAAGAAAAATCACTCAACTGAGCAAAGGTCGGCTCTGTATCCACCTCTGTCTCTATCAGACCCAACAGAACAATTAAAACCCCCACAATGTTTTATTAGAATTAGCTGCATAATATCCAAACATTCTTATTATATATACATTTGCAACATAAAACCAGGGAAAAATAAAGATGTAGCCATAGAAACTAATAGGATTTTAGCTATGATTTATCTAGGGCAGTGGTTCCAAAACTTGGTCCTCAAGGAACACTAAGGGGTACATTTATTAAGAAGGGAGTTCTATTGCAGTTGCCCATAGCAACCAGTCAAATACTATCTATTATCTTCTCGATCTAGGACAGTGATGGCTAACCTTGACACTCCAGCTGTTGTTGAACTACACATCCCAGCATGCCCTGCTACAGTTTCACTATTTGGCCATGCTAAAACTGATGCAGGGCATGCTGGGATGTGTAGTTTAACAACAGCTGGAGTGTCAATGATAGCCATGACAGTTCTAGAATGTGCAAAATAAAAAATAAGCAAGGGTTTATTTACTAAGATGAGAGTTCTATTGGGGATGTTGCCCAAAGGAACCAATCAAAATCTACTTTTTACTTATTTAGCGCCTACTAGAAGATAAAAGACAGAATCTGATTGGTTGTAGATAATAAGCCTGTTTCATTTGGACCAAGGTTTGCTGGCTGGAGCATATTATCCCCTTTTCGAGTTCTCACAATTTCCAGAGCACAATGGTGATGCATTGTATATGACAGGTGGTCGTTTTACCACATTACTCTGGAACAAAGCAACCGATTACAACACCCATATTTTTCTGCAAATTTCTAGACCAAGGCCTTTAATCGGTATATGATGTGCCCTGCTCTGAAATATGTCACTCATAAATGTTATCCTTATAATATATAGATGATGGCTACAATTTGATTGGTTGCTATGGGCAATAGTCCCATTTGTCATCTGTAGAAGGTTTATCCCCCTCAATGCTTTATGTCAGTAAAGTTCATGATGACTGTACTTATAAACATTTATCTATATAGCATCAGCATAGTCTGTAGCTGTGTACAGTTGGGAAAGAAATCAGCAATCATACTAGCCTGGGTATTACCAGAACAATAACTAGGTAAGAGGACCCTGCTTACAGGTTACACTATGTATAGTCTGTATGATACTATTGGGAATATTTAATACTTCGCCCATAAAATCTCCAGTTCCAAGAAATGTAGTGGTATCACCGCGCGCTATGTGCACTAATACCGCTCCTCACCCATAAATTATTGTGGTCATTAACTCACACCCTGATTCTGAGGGGGTGGGGTGAGTTAGACCCCCCCTTGCCCATCATGCCAGCAGTAGAGACTGCTTCTGCTCCATGGCAGCTCAGCAGCCACTGTTGTCCATCACAGCCATCACACAGCAGCTGCCAGTGAAAAAATAAGAAGTACATGTGGGGGCTGGGGGGTGGGGGTGGGGGGGTGGCAGCAGACCAGGGGGGTTATTCTGGTTGCTTTGCAAGGCAGCGAATTTTGCAGCTTTACGAGTACACCAGACGTCGCCCACCACCTGCCCGCACAGCGCTGTGTGCTGAGGGAGGTGTCAGAGGGGTGCCGGACGGGGTCCTGACAGTCATTTTCCCGACGTCTGGATCCGACTGTTAAAATACCGACGCACGGGTTCCCGGCGGCCACCGGCTATTCTCCCTCGTGGGGGTCCACAACCCCCATAGAGGGAGAATAGAATAGGTGGTGAGCGCAGCGAGCCCGCAAGGGGCTTTGTTGCGCTCGCCACGCTGTCTGAGTCCGGCCAGTCGGGATCCCGACGTCGGGCTAATGACTGTCGGGATCCCGTCTGTCGGAACCCTGTACCACACCCGTGTCAGGGGCAGTGTTCTCCGTTGAGGTCCGGGCCTATTAATAGCGTGCAGGATATTTATCGGTGGACGACAGAGACCCGTGGGGCCGCGCATTTAAATCACAGTGCGGTCTACGCACACAGAAATATTCAGGCATTTTCTGAGCGAATTAGTGAAATAATGTAAAATCGCTCATACAATACCTGAATATCGCCCCCTGTCTAGGGCACATTACTTATTATATATTCAGAAGAGGTTGCAGCAGGTTTTGCAAACACTGCACAAAGGGTCTGTGATACAATTGAGTTAAAGCAATCTTTTGTGTACCAGATACAAGTGGCCTCTCCTTTAATTAAAGCTGCGCATATTAATGAGGAAAACACCTAATCATCTCTTGACCTGGCAATACAAGCAATGGGTAAACACAGCCATGAATAGAGATAGGTTACCAATGAATGACATTGAGTCTACTCTGGGCGTAAGCAAACGCACAAATCCACATCTAAACACCCAAACTACACACAGCCAAGGTAATGAGATTATTCTTGTAGGATGGGAGATCACTATTATATTGTTATAATAAAATAATATGGTTAGACTGATTATGAATTCCATGTGATATAGGAGTACATTTTCTAAAGCTTCTAAAAGTGAAAAGGGGTGATATTGCCATAACAACATATCAGATTGTACGGGGTGACATTTCCTAAGATGGGATGTTGCCCGTAGCAACCTAGCAAGTTCTATCTGTTATCTTCTATAACGGGCATGTTCTCACTGCAGCCCTCCAGCTGTTGTGAACCTACACATCCCAGCATGCCTTGCCATAGTTTTGCTATTAGGGAATGTTAAAACTATGGCAAGGCATGCTGGGATGTGTAGTTTCACAACAGCTGGAGGGATGGAGGTTGGACCTGCCTGTTGTAGAAGCTGCTAAACATAGGCATGTGCACGGGGTGTGTTGGGTGTGCCCAGGCACCCCCTAATGACCGGCACAGCCGAGCCGCCTCCTCCTGCTGTCTGAAACTTGGTGACGGCCCTTCCAAAAATGGCCGATGCCATGGAGGAGACAGACACTAGAGGTACTTCCATATCTCTAGTGTCTGTCAGAGATTAACAGCGCGGCCAGCGCTACCCAGAAGTGCGGATTCCGGTAGTGCTGTTTGAAAGGAACATGTACCCCTGGCAAAAAAATATATAATTACCCCTGGCAACAAGCATGTAAAACCTCACCCCCTACCCCGGCAATGAGCATGTAGCACTCCATAGCAACAAGTATGTAATTTCCCCTAGCAATGAGCACGTAACATCCCTCTGGCAAAGAGCATGTAATCCCCCATGGCAACGAGAATAAAACCCCTGGCAAGAAGCATGTAACACCTGGCAACGAGCTTGTAGCCCTTGGCATTCAGCAATATATGTCTGACAATGAGCATATACAGTAGGTAAGCGGCACTTATGTGGTATAATGTGTAATAGGCATTAAGGTGTGTGTGTGGTGTAATGGGCATTACGGTGTGTGGCTCTTGGCCAGATGTACTAAGCTTCAAAAGTGATAAAATGGAGAGTGATAAACAACCAGCCAATGAACTCCTTCCTGTCATGTCACAGACTGTGTTTGAAAAATGTCAGGCAGGAGCTGATTGGTTGGTTGTTTATCACTCTCCAACATTATGTGTAATGGGCATTATGGTGTGTGACATTGGCCCTCATTCAGGTTCATGCGCTCGCATGCACATTCGCAAGCACTCTTATGGAAAAAAACACACGCACACATCGGGCGAAGGCACGCCTACAGTGCTTGCGAAATCATTCGCACGCAACCATACAAAGAAGGGGGGTGGTCTATCACTGTGCGTACGTGTAACTGGTCGCACGCACCCACACATTTGCGCACGCACACTCACCTCAAGCAGCTAACGAACATGCTCTACTCCCCAAATGTTAGCAAACATGTCGACTAATGTTGACAGGGGCAACATGCTAAATATAGCAGAGTAGAAATGACAATAGTGGTGGTATGTTACATAAGGCAAATTTATAAGGGTGGGATTTGTTTGGTTTTAGCGCATTGGTTTGGTCAAAATAACTTTAGCAACAGAAGAAGTTTGTATCTGCTAACACTTGATTGCTGGTGGTATGCAATCAGAAGTTGTGCTGAGGTAATTGTCTCATGAAATCTACCATGTATTGGTGTCAATAGTGTGCAGGTGCCATTGATTTACCCATTGATTTAGCCATTTCGTGCGTGTGTTTGCTCCGTACGAATGAGCACATTACAAGGAGCAAGGTGTGCGAAACGATAAACCTGCTTTGAGCTGGCGAAAAGTTTTGCGTTGGAGGGGAACAATCCCTCTTGCACTCATGCGAAAGCACTCCCACCACTCATAGTGTACGCCCATGTGTACGCCCATGTGTACGCCCACTTTTGCTCATTATAATGGTCGCGCCCATGCTAACGCCCACTGCACGCCTACTACCGATGCACTCGTTCGCACGGAGAAATCTCCACGAAAGTTTGCTTGCGAGTATGTTTTAATGACATTGCACATGCGCAGTGCGCTTGCTGCACATGCGCAATGGGGGTTGCTGGGTGAAACGTGCGAATTCGCATGCGTACGCGCCAATGTGAATAAGGGCCATTATGTGTAATAGGCATTATGGTGTGTGGCATTATGTGTAATGGGCATTGTGGTGTGTGGCATTATGTGTAATGGGCATTACGGTGTATGGCATTATGGGAGTTATTCCGGTTCATTCGCTCGGATGTAAATTCACACCCTTGCAAGTAAACCCACCCTGCAAATGGATGTTTAACATAAACAATAACTCTCTCTGCACAAGTTACATCTCCACCCATAGTCTAACCCTAACCTTCCTCCATCACACCGGAACACTCCACCCATAGTCGTACCCTAACCCCCCTTCTAAAAGTGCCCATACACTTGTCCGATTAGGGATGAGTCCTCCAGATCCGACTGACAAATCGGATATGTTTGACACCTCGTCCGACCCTATTCGCGGTCCCGTGCGCATTAGGTTGGACCCTACAGATTGAACCTGCTGCAGGTTAAATCTGTCGAATCGGACCTATCAGCTTCAAATTGCGGGTGCTTTTTAGCACCCACAATGTGTTGGTCCAATCCGAAGCACCGCTGTCACACACCTATGTCCAGCAGTGGGGTCCTTGCTACGCTGCGTGGGCAGTCAGTCAGCGGGGTCCGTGCTGCGGCTGGGAACTAAGTAGCGCTATATAGGGATGGCCATCGACCATTGATGATTTGAAATCATTGATGGTTCATGGCCGATGTCGAATACTTTTGCCATCGATGGGGGAGAACCAGATGGTTTCCCTCCATCGATGGAACAGCAAAACAATGTTTTGCTTTTTTTTTTTTCAAAGTGCTGGGACACGGAGCATAGCTCCGCCCCCGACAACCGCAAAGCCCCGCCCCCTGTTTTGATTGGCCTACGACCATCCATTGCATATGCAATGACCATCTATTGCATAGTTTAGCACTATCGATGGCCAGTTGCAGAATTGCCATCGATGGCAACCATCCCTAGCGCTATTTGCCGGGCCACGCTGATGATTTTTAAAACACTGGCCGGATACTGATTGGCTGAGATTCAGCCAATCAGCGTCCGGCCAGTCTTTTCATAATGTTTTCAAATTCAGCAGCACTTCGCGCTGCCCGGCAATAGCGCTACTTAGTTCCCAGCCGCTGCACGGACCCTGCTGACTGACTGCGCAGCCCCGCAGGGACCCTGCCCCGCACGGACCCACCTGCCCGCCGCTGCCAGCTCCCCGGGGATATATATGCAATAAATCGCATGCAATTTATTACACGTATAATTTAGCCAATCAAGTGCCAAATCGGTAGTGACTCTCCCGGGGAGCTGCCGGGGGGCTCTCAAGGGCAAACTGGTCCGACTCTTCCTTAGGACAAGTCGGACTAGTGTATGGGGACCAGGGGCGGATTGGGAATTAAAACCAGCCCGGGAAAAATCTTGAAGCAGCCCTAAGAGGGGGGGGGGGGGGGAAGTGTTGTTGCGCGCCGGAGGCGCGTCCGAATTTTTAGGGGGTGTGGCCTATCAATATGGGGGTGTGGCCTATTCCAACAAGGCCACGCCCAATTTTTGCCGCTGTGAGGGCATGGCTAGTGGCTCTCTTAGCTGCTGGCTTTGTCCCCAGCCCCTCAGGCTGCAGAATAGGCGCATGCGTACAGCGTTTATTCTACAGCCTGTGGGGCTGGGGAGATAGAGATGGGGGGGGGGGGGTGACAGGGGGTCTCCCAACACAGTAGAGTGGCAGGGTGGAAGAGGATGCAGGGAGGGAGGGGGGGATGGAGGGTGCCGTAGAATGCTGGGAGGGGAGATGCAGAGTGGCTGAGAACGAAGGGAGTGAGGACTTACACAGGGTGGCACAGGACGCAGAGTGTGAGGGGGCATGGTGGCACAGGATGCAGGGTAGGAGGGGGGATGCAGAGTGGCAGGGGATGCAGGGAGGGGAGTCACAAAGTGGTGGAGGAGACAGTGATGCCTATTATAGATATGCCATACACCGTGATGCCCATTATACATATGCCACACATCCTGATGCCATTATACATATGCCGCACACCGTGATGCCCATTATACATATGCCGCACACCCTGATGCCCATTATAGATATGCCGCACACCCTGATGCCATTATACATATGCCGCACACCCTGATGCCATTATACATATGCCGCACACCGTGATGCCCATTATACATATGCCGCACACCGTGATGCCCATTATACATATGCCGCACACCGTGATGCCCATTATACATATGCCTCACACCGTGATGCCCATTATACATATGCCTCACACCGTGATGCCCATTATACATATGCCACACACTGTGATGCCCATTATACATATGCCGCACACCCTGATGCCATTATACATATGCAGCACACCGTGATGCCCATTATACATATGCCGCACACCGTGATGCCCATTATACATATGCCGCACACCGTGATGCCCATTATACATATGCCGCACACCGTGATGCCCATTATACATATGCCTCACACCGTGATGCCCATTATACATATGCCTCACACCGTGATGCCCATTATACATATGCCGCACACCCTGATGCCATTATACATATGCCGCACACCGTGATGCCCATTATACATATGCCACACACCATGATGCCATTATACATATGCCTCACACCGTGATGCCCATTATACATATGCCACACACCGTGATGCCCATTATACATATGCCACACACCGTGATGCCCATTACACATATGCCTCACACCGTGATGCCCATTATACATATGCCGCACACCCTGATGCCATTATACATATGCCGCACACCGTGATGCCCATTATACTTGTGCCGCACACCGTGATGCCCATTATACATATGCCACACACCGTGATACTCCATTATACATATGCCACACACCGTGATGCCATTATACATATGCCGCACACCCTGATGCCATTATACATATGTCACACACCGTGATACTCCATTATACATATGCCACACACCGTGATGCCATTATACATATGCCACACACCGTGATGCCATTATACATATGCCACACACCCTGATGCCATTATACATATGCCGCACACCGTGATGCCCATTATACATATGCCGCACACCCTGATGCCATTATACATATGTCGCACACCGTGATGCCCATTATACATATGCCGCACACCCTGATGCCATTATACATATGCCGCACACCGTGATGCCCATTATACTTGTGCCGCACACCGTGATGCCCATTATACATATGCCACACACACATGATGCCCATTATACATATGCCTCACACCGTGATGTCCATTATACATATGCCACACACCGTGATACTCCATTATACATATGCCACACGCCGTGATGCCCATTATACATATGCCGCACACTGTGATGCCCATTATACATATGCCACACCGTGATGCTCCATTATACATATGCCACACGCCGTGATGCCCATTATACATATGCCGCACACCCTGATGCCCATTATACATATGCCCACACCGTGATGTCCATTATACATATGCCCCACACCGTGATGTCCATTATACATATGCCCCACACAGAGATGTCCATTATACATATGCCACACACCGTGATGCCCAATATACTTATGCCACACACCGTGATGCCCATTATACATATGCCACACACCGTGATGCTCCATTATACATATGCCACACACTGTGATGCCCATTATACATATGCCACACCGTGATGCTCCATTATACATATGCCACACGCCGTGATGCCCATTATACATATGCCGCACACCCTGATGCCCATTATACATATGCCCACACCGTGATGTCCATTATACATATGCCCCACACCGTGATGTCCATTATACATATGCCTCACAGTATGAACCTCTCTCTCACACTTTAGTTACCTTAAAATCAAGCTGGCTGGCACTTCATCTACTTCTTCCTTTCATTAGATGTGTGCTCCCGTGTAGCTCCGCCCCCTTCCACTCGTGTAGCCCCGCCCCTCAACTCCGTGTTGCTCCGCCCCCTTTCCAGTCCCTGCTGTCATGACTGATGACACATGAAAGTGGGTTGGAAGTCAGGGAGAGAGCTCTGTGCTGCCGGCGCTGCTGCCTCTAATGTAGTGTGACAGTGTACTGGCAGCCGGCAGCTACAGAGTCTGAGGACAGAAGCGGCCGGGGACAGGGGCGGATCCAGGATAAAATGACAGGGGGGGCACCATGATAAAAGAGGGTTTAGGTGGTGGAGGGAGCGGTGTTAGTGGTGCCAGTGTACATGCTAAGAGAGCGGCAGAGAGAGGGTGGGAATGGGATTAAAAATAGGCCCTGGCATTTAAAGTACGCAGGCCCACCATGGCGACAAAAGTGAAGGATGTAGTTGTGTGCGCGCCGAAGGCGCGCTCCGGAAAATGGGGTGTGGCCACTCAACAGGGGGCGTGTCCTTAAGTGTAGTGTACAACACCATATACAACTTCTACACATTATGCAACAAAATACTAGACCCCATTATACTTGCCCCTTACACATGATGCCAAATGGAATGAGCCAAAATTCACATAATGCCACACGGATTGAGCCAAAATTCAAATAACATACCTCCCAACATGACCCTCTCCAGGAGGGACACATTGCTCTTTTTCTGGACTCCATTAATTTATGATTGCAATCACATGTGTTGGAGTGCCTTTCTTATCAATTAACCTGTGTGACACAGGTGATGGCAATGAAACATTATGAGGGAAGTCCAGAAACAGAGCAATGTGTCCCTTCTGGAGAGGGTAATGTTGGGAGGTATGAAATAATGCCACATGGATTGTGTCAAAATTTACATCAAGACACACGGATTGAGCCAAAATTCACATAATGCCACATGGATTGAGCCAAAATTCAAATAGTGCCACATGGATTGTGTCAAAATTCTCATAAAGTCACACGGATTGAGCCAAAATTTACATAATGCCATATGGATTGTGTCAAAATTCACATAATGCCACATGGATTGAGCCAAAATTCACATAATGCCACACGGATTGAGACAAAATTAACATAATACCACACGTATTGAGCCAAAATTCACATAATGCCACACGGATTGTGACAAAATTCACATAATGCCACACGGATTGTGACAAAATTCACATAATGCCACACGGATTGAGCTACAATTCACATAATGCCACACGGATTGAGCCAGAATTCACATAATGCCACACGGATTGAGCCAGAATTCACATAATGCCACACGGATTGAGCCAAAATTCACATAATGCCACATGGATTGAGCCAAAATTCACATAATGCCATACAGATTGAGCCAAAATTCACATAATGCCACACGGATTGAGCCAGAATTCACATAATGCCACACAGATTAAGCCAAAATTCACAATACGTTTCATAAACAGGAACATTGTCCACCAAAGGCGCGCATTAAACATTTACATCATAATATCCATTACACGTTAAGTTACACGCCATTATGTCCATTATGTATTATGTCAAACACCATAATGCCTATTAAAAATTATGCTACATAAGTGCTGCTTATCTACATGCTCATTGCCAAGGGTTCCATGCTCATTGCCAGAGGTTCCATGCTCATTGCCATGTGGGATTACATGCTCATTGCCAAGGGAAATACATGCTCGCGGTATAAGGGGGACAGCCGCCGCCAGGCAGAAGTGATAGCCACTGACAGTGGCAGAGCCTGGCTGTATTCAGAGCACTGCAGGTCCCGGCTATTTGAAATAATACCCCTTTCACACCAGAAAATGCATTCCCAGGTTGGCCCCTTTTACACCAGCCTAGTCCCTGCATTTTCTGGTGTGAGGGGGAGAGAAAACCACCCCTCCCCCCCTTTAACCAGTTATCTTATTTAACCGGCTATATCTTTGGAACCAACTGACCCATTTACATGAGACCAGTATCATATTGAAGAACTTTTTAGTGTGCTTTGAATGATTTTGGTCCAGTGAAACTGGAACGTTTGGTTCCAGAGTAATCTGCCCCCAAAGAACATGAACAGCCATTAAATTACATTTCAAAAATAAAAAAATTAGTTTACACGTAATATCTCTGGAACCGAGTGACCGATATGGACCAGTCTGATATCATATTGAAGGCCTAGCGATTTGGAATTGAATGAGATCAACCACAAGCTTCTGTGATGCCAGGGGGGGAACTGGCAGCCGTCGGAACCGGGTGGGGGTCGGAATTGACGGGTCACATATTATCCTATGGGGAAAAAACGTTACAGCTTTGCCAGGCGATATCTCTGGTTCCAGGGGGGCTAGAGACACGGGGCTGGGCTCGTTGGAAAGCCCTGGTCCTCAGCTACAAATGAAATGACAGGGGGGGCACGTGCCCGGGTGCCCCCCCCCTGAATCCGCCACTGGCCGGGGATGTACAGCAGGGAGAGAGCCTCCCTGCGCAACCATCCTCACAGTGAGTGCTTGCCACACACAGAACCGCGGGAGCAGCTGCGTGCGGTCGCACATGCGCACCAGCACTCCCGCGGCCATTTTTATTTCTGTAATAGCCGAGGCTGCCCGCAGCCATATTTGTTTGGGGCACAGTGCTGCGGCCACGGCCGCCCGTTAACCGCAGAGATGGCGGTCTGCGGCCCCGCCAATGGGGTGAGCGGCCTTTTAGTGACTATTAGGGGCCGGCCCACCGGGAAATGGCCCGGTTTCCCGGTGGTCCAATCCGCCCCTGATGGGGACCTTAAGTGCCTCCTGGTCTGGGGCCCTTGACAAATAAATAAATTATATACAGTCAAGTCGTTACTACTTTTAAGTTGACCGAAAATGTGTCAGTAAATTGTTGTAAATTGACATAAATCTAAAAATATTTTTTAAGGGTTGAAATGAAAACACTGTGGGTGAGAAAGAATAGGACATGGTAGAAGACCTGAGAGTGCTGCCTGCCTGTGCTGCCTGGCTGGAATCTAACCTGAGCTGACCGTCAGTGGCACTGTCACACTGCCCATACAGATAAAGTTATACAGAAAAAAACAACCAAGACTGAGCGCTGATTGGCTGCTGCTGGAACGCACGCTGTCGCGCCGCCGAAGTGACGGGAGAATCAGGCGCCTGTCAGGGCTGTTGATCCCGGAGGATGTTTAGAAAACCGAATCGCAATCTGCGTGTGCGGAGAGCGGCGGATAGCGAGGAGGAGAAGGGAGAGGAAGAGGAGGAGAACAGCCGGGCAAAGCAGGTGTCACGGAGGGCCATACGACGCGGCCTGACCTGCGGGAGTAAGAGGTGGAAGGAAACGGCAGAGAGCTCGTCCAGTGACGAGGAGCAGCCGGAGGATAATGCTTCGGTTGATGGCATTCCTGCGGAGCCCTACCGGCTACCACTGGCTGCAGCCCCAGCCAACAAGCTCAGCTTCACCGAAGAGAGGGAAGGTGAGAAGCCTCTGCCATGTACCAGTATGTCTGTCCCTACCTCCCCGCCTGCCGTGCTGTCCCTACCTCCCCGCCTGCCGTGCTGTCCCTACCTCCCCGCCTGCTGTGCTGTCCCTACCTCCCCGCCTGCTGTGCTGTCCCTAGTACCTCCCCGCCTGCTGTGCTGTCCATAACTCCCCTCCTGCTGTGCTGTCCCTACCTCCCTGTCCCTGGGTACCTACCTACCTCTCTGACCCCTACACTTGCCTCTCCTCTGTACCTATCTACCTGTCTACTACACCTATCCACATGTCCTCTTTACATACATATCTGTAGCACCTACTTGTCCCCTGTACCTCTTTGTCCTGGCATGTCTACCTACCTGTCTTCTATATCTTCCTGTACAGTACATATAGTACTGATCTATCCTCTGTTACCCCCCTGCACCTACCTATCTGTCCTGTAACTACAGTAACTTCATGTCCTGATATGTCTGCCTTCCTGAATTTTAAATACAGTGCCTACCTGCCCTCTATACCTACCTACCTATCTGTTCTGTAACTACTTGCCTGTCTTTATACCCACCTACCTGTCCCCTCTACCTACCTTTCTTCTGTACCTCTCTGCCCTGGCATATCTACCTACTTGTGCTCTAACTACAATATTAACCAGTCTTTACCACCAATATTCCCTGACATGACTACGTACCTATCCTCTGTCCTTTATATCCCCCTAGCATATTTACCTACCTGACTTGGCATACCTACATATCTTTTCTCTGTCTGACTGTCTACCTGACCTGTAACTGGACATACTTGATTACTTATCCTGGAATGTCTATGTACCTGTACTCTGTGTGACTACCTATCTGACCTACAATACATCACTAGGAGCTGGTATTGTTACTGCACATGCAACCCTTTTATTATTCTGTATCAGAGAGAACAGCAGCATATATTGATTATGTTTTGGGGATGCTTAAGATTTGCTGGAATCGTCCAAATATGAGATAATGTTAATACATTTTGTACATAGCCAGTACTTAAGATTAAATCAATCTATTAATGACTTTGGTATTCCTTTGCTTATATTTCCATCCAGGTGAAGAGGTGTCCTTTAAGATCAGGAAGCCATCTATAAATGCTGTGGTATTTAAAGTGCAGAAGAAGACAGAAGATACTGACCATGCAAACAAGCCACTGGAAACCAGTAAGGAATTGCAACCAGTGTCACACACATTCATGGGTTCCTCAGCTAGGCCTGATCAGATGTGTTCCATATGATACTAAACATTTTTCAGTTAGTTAAAATGTAATTAAATTTACCGGGGGCCGAAATTAATCTGAATGGATTGTGATTTATAAAGATTAGGTGGTGTAGAATGTAGATTCAAATGTATGACGGCGGGTGGACGATGGGTGGACGATGGGGAGAGGGCAGGGAAGAAGCCCCCCCCGCCCGGGAGAGGGCACCGCCGCAGCACCCGCACCGCAGAGACGCTGACGAACGGAAGGGACGTGAGTCAGCCCAGCCCCCGGCGCACAGCAGTCGGCCACGAGATCACCGCCACGGCCCCCGCAATTGAGGAGACGGAAGCGGCGAGGAGGAGGGGGACCCGGCCCGGCTCTGGACGGCTGCACGTGTCAGCTCAGTCCCCCGGCGCCCAGAACGCAGCACAAGACCCGGCCGCAGGAGCACAGCTCGCTCCCCCCCCCCCCCCCCCTCCCCCATCGGCACCATCATCAGCCATCACAGTCGGCCACAAGGACACCGCACTGTGGAGACGGAAGCGGTGAGAAGGAGGGGGACCCGGCCCGGCTCTGGACGGCTGCACGTGCCAGCTCAGCCCCCAGCGTCCAGAATGCGGCACAGGACCCGGACACAGCTCGCCCCCCCCCCCCCCATCGGCACCATCGGCATCGGGCGGCGTTACCCACCAAATGCTGCGGCACCGCACCCACCTATGTTACGTTGAAGTGGAGGTGGGATCATACCATCGGAGGCAGCGGCACGAAACTCAGCCCAGGGAGGGCTCAACTCCAGCCCCAGGCCTCACTATCTCTCCCCAGGCCCAGTGACTCTCTCTGCCCCCCCCCCCAAACTCCCCCACACCACTCCATCCCCCACGCTGGCTTCTCCTTCAGGAAGATGGCGCCGCAAATGGCTGCCAAGGAACTGTGCATCTCAGCTATGTAACCCCCTCTGTGTTACCTGCCTGGCTGGTGCAGCGACCAGTGGCGCCGCGGATGGCTGCCTAGGCGCTGTGCTGCTCGGCGGGTAGGTTTTTCCATGTGTTCCCTGTATGACAAACTGTTCTGTCCGTGCTTATATTGTCACCCACCGACTGCTGCATCGACCAGTGGCGCCGCTGATGGCTGCCTAGGCGATGTGCTGCTTGGCGGGTATGTGTTCCCTGTTGATAAATTGTACTGTCCCTGCTCATACTGTCACCTACCGACTGCTGCAACGACCAGTGGCGCCGCTGATGGCTGCCTAGGCGCTGCGCAGCTCGGCGGGCATGTGTTCCCCTACATGTAATGTGTAATGTCCTCAATGTAATGTATGCAATGTCCTCTCTCTCCCCTCCCCCCCCCCCCCCATCCCTGCTTGATGATGCACTGTAAAATCCGCAAAAAATTCCTAGTGTGCGCAAGCACACATGGCCAATAAAGTTGATTCTGATTCTGATTCTGATTCTGATATGATTTAATGATGACAAACATTCGCTTTAGACTGTAGCAGCTTTGCTAATAAGTTGAGTCAGTGTTTAAATTGCAATCATTAGTAAAATAGGTGCAGATACAGAGGTGTATTATTTAAAAAAAAAATAGAGAAGTGTTACATTTTCAGTAACGTAAATGGGAACAGAGGAGGCAATCTGTATACTTGTTCATAAATATTCTAAACAAGATTGTAGATATAAAATATAATAAAAGCTATGATTAGTAATGTATTATTGGGAATATAAAGAAAGAAAATTCCAATGACTGGTGATTTGAGGAATAAGTAGTCGTTTAGAACATCTCTATATTCAACTTCTTATGTAAATATAACAAATATTTGTAATGGTGTGAAATTTTTTTTGTTATTTTTTGGTATGTCAAAGATGACGATCGGTAACTGATAAAATAACAGTCTAACTTTAAGTTTCAGGAGATGACAGCAGTTCAGAGTCCGAGCACAGGGAGGATGATGACAATGATCGGTTAAAGAAAGAAGATTCTCGCTCCAGTGAGGGCAGCAGTCCACCGACTTCTCCTCCAATGTTATCGGCAGCTCAGTCGGAACCATGGTATTCTGTCTCTCTCACTGGGAATATAGATTGCAAGCTTTGCCGGTGCAGGGACTAGTGTCAATTACTAACATGTTCTGTAGGAAGTACTAAGTAATGTTGAATTGATAAAAAAATCCAAAACTTTATAAATAACACCATTAATAAACAGAACTAAATCTGTGAAATGTGCCCGCTGTTATAGAACCAGAATATGACTACACGAGAAGCCATAATTATGATCACTTTGAACAGTATTGGTCAGATGCTGCTCCGTTGGCCCAAAATTGCGAGAACTGCAACCATTATACATCCTACAGTGTAACATTTACTTATTTACTAAATAGTGTTCATTTTTGCCAGTGTTTCAGGTGGATCTAAAGTCTGTATTTCTTAAAGGCAATACATGGTGTGGGGTTGGGTATGGGAATCCAACTGTCAGGATGCGGTGGTCCGAGATCTCACACAAATTGTAGTAACTTTGCTAACCTTTCTCCTTACCCACCCCTCCGACAGTCTAAGAGGGTATTCAATCTTGGATTCTGACTGTCGAAATTTTCCAACAGTCAGACCCTTTTTTGGCCAGCTTGACAGACGCAATAGGCGGAATTTAATGTTCCACCTGTCGAATGACAACAAGGTGGGTGGGGGTGGGTCGGGCACTGACCTGTTAGACATAGCACCCATGATTGAATACATCCTAAAGGTGTATACACACTGGGTGATTTGCATCTGAGCCGCTTGGTGAACGATATAGCGCTATTGATTAAGTTCAGTGATGCTACTTGGTCAGAAAGGCCAAAATGAGTGATATTTTAAAATATCACCTGGTGTGGACTCATTTTAACCCTCACCCTCTCCTTCTGCAGCCTAACCCTAATGCTCTCCCTTGGGCCTAACCCTAACCTCCCGTTTCCCCCACAGCCTAAACCTAACTCTTCTCGGCATAGTTTTGTTCAGGATG
Source organism: Crinia signifera (assembly GCF_055691185.1). Classification (NCBI taxonomy): domain Eukaryota; kingdom Metazoa; phylum Chordata; class Amphibia; order Anura; family Myobatrachidae; genus Crinia; species Crinia signifera. The sequence goes on along the minus strand of NC_139219.1, from coordinate 312,622,309 downwards.
CTGACTGTTGTGATTCTGAGGGGTGAATTTATGAAGCTTGGAGAAGTGTTATCTATCCCCATAAAGAACGTTATGAGCAAGGTGATAATGGTTCAGCCAATCAGCTCTTACCTGTCAATTTACATATTGTAGCTGATTGGCTGAACCATTATCACCTTGCTCATAACGTTCTTTATGGGGATAGATAACACTTCTCCAAGCTTCATAAATTCACCCCTGAGTGGTGGTTTTCTGACTGCGGGCATCTGGACTGTTGGGATGCCAACTACATCCACATGACGTGTATTGCCTTTCGAAAATAAAAAATAATGCCAGCTTTAAATTTTACTTTAAAAACAGTTCAGTACTTAACTCGGATGTCTTCAGCATTTTATCTTCTCCCAGCTTTCAGTCATGTTTCGATCATAAGCCTATTAACTGTTAAAACTAATGGTGTTTTATCATTGTGTTCTAGTTTAATCTATGGTTAATAAATATAAATTACCGACCGTTCCATATTTTATTTTTAAAATATTTTTTATGCGATTTCCGTTCAGTGCAGTTGAAATCCCAGATTCCAAGCAGATCCGAGCAGCACGCAAGCAACGGAAACTGGCCCGATCCCAAGGAGATTACGTATCTCTCAATACAGCTCATGAAACGGCGTCAGATTCTTCTCAGTCAACGAGTGACGATGAGCTGGACGATCATGAGAGAAGGATCCGATTCGCCCCAGGGATGAAAACTCTTAAAGAGCAGATGGCCGACGAGATGAGTAAGTTCGTCCCATTGTAATGATTCTCACCGGCACCATGGTTGGTTATGTGCTTCCCTGCTATCTGCAGGGGTACTGTAGGGAACCACAAGAGCAATCTCTAGAATCCGGGAGACAAGGGCATGTTAATGACCTCCGCCATACGTGTGCCTATATTGCCTATTGGACATTTAATCTGCATGGTGTTTTTAGCATGTAACATTCTTTACCAGCTCTCAATATATTAAATAGTCCCTTGTTTAGGGAACAGTGGGGCAGATGTATTAAGCCTGCAGAAGAGATAATCTGGAGATAAAGTGGAGATAACTTGGAAGAGATAACGCACCAGCCAATCAGCTGTGTGTTGAAATATGACAGTTGGGATCTGATTGGCTGGTGCGTTATCTCCTACCACTTTATCTCCAGTTTATCTCTTCACGAGGCTTAATACATCTGCCCCAGTGACTCGATCTGCTAAATCACCTCTAGGTGGAACTCATCACAACCATTCATATTCTGTAAGTACTGTTACTTTCATATATATTTTGTAAGTAATGCAATGATCTATTTAGTTGCTATAGGTGCGACCTATTTGTGATACTTATAATATATTATTAAACAAACATCTTTGTGTTTCGTATCCTTATTATGCCCCTGTCGGTATTTAGTCGGTGGAATAACGCTGCTGCTGCTTTTCCACTCTCTGTAGCGTCTTCCAGTGAGTCTGACAGCGAGGATCAGGATGACGATGACCTGCAGGACCGGTGGGAGGAGCAGCAAATAAGGAAAGGACTCAAACACCCACAGGTCTGTCTTGTGTTTATTGCAGGCATTGTTTATATAATATAATGGACTATTATTCCTACAACGCTTTGGAGCATTGGAGAACGCTGGGCTATAGATGGTGATGTGTGGAGTCTGATACTTTAATCTTAGTTGGTCTCAGTTTAGTTTTAGTACCTGCTGGAGGCAGACACCCGTCTTATCAGCTGAACAGACTGTCATTTGTTTTTCTTGTATTGTATCGGCTGGGTCGAGCCTGCGCTATGAGAGTCTGACTGCTCTGTGGGTGATTGCTGCCCACTGATGTCCTTGGACTGAGGGCAATCTTCAGTGCTTTGTCCTGCTCCCAGCTCTGCTCTGCCTACATGGTGTACATGTCATATATCAATGACCAGGGGAGCACAAAGAGCCCCATGGCCACCTGGGAGACAGCATGCATCTCCAATGGGGCAGAAAGTCACATTCCGGCCTTAGCCATGTTAGTTCATGTGGTCAACAAATTGGGATGTGGTTAAAGAAACATGTCAGGATATTTCCCATGGTGAGTGGTCTATACCCCTGGACATTTCTCAGTATCTGATGGCTTGGTGGGGGCTGCTGGACAGAGTCTCAGCTGTTTGATTGTTGCAATGGGTTTTGTCACTTAAGGTGGCCATACATCAGAAAGACCTGTCTTACAATCACGATTGTGTCCAACTTTCCCTTCAACTCCCCAGCAGTCCTTGGTGGTTTTTGGACACACAATTTACTCCCAATCTGTCATACAATCCATCATACAACCAGTTGAGGTTGTACGATTGGGTACAATATCTTTCTGATGTATGGGGGCCTTTAGCTCTTTTTTTTTTTTTTTTGGTTAAGCTGCACTGAGGTCAGCTGGGGTATAGAGGGGAAGATCCATGTTCAAATCATCTAAGATTAAAATGCTGTGCTCCAGTCACCCCCATCTATACCCCAGCAGTGTCCCCTGTGGAACTGGAGAAATTAAATCTACTGGTAACTGCAGAAGTCCTGTTGTAACATCTTCATTATTCCTCCTCTTTATAGTACGGATCTGTTATATTGAAAACATTGTTTGTTTCCAGCTTGTTATCTTGATATTAGAATTTGTTTGTTTCTCAAGTATTTAAAATGTTTTTCCTTGATTAAGGATCACAATAATATAGTATTGCAGTCTTTAATTTAGAAAAAAGTTCTACAGCTATACTTAACTCTTATTGGTTGGCTTCTTTGTATATTTTGTGGCCTGGGCACAAGAAATCGCACTAAATAACCCCTGTTCTAGACTTGCACACTCCCGTATATTGGCAGTGCTTGTATAATCTTGTTCCTTGTTCTTCCAGTCTATGAATAAGCATCTCGAACATGGACAAAGCCCGAATCGTGTGAAGAAGCGTGTCCAGCCCAAGATTCCTGTGCTACTGGTGACTGTTGAAGATATCAAAAAGAAACTGAACACAAAGTAACTTATTTTATTCTTGAAGTTTCAAATTTTCAATCCTCTCCACTAAGTACTTGCCCCTATTTCCTCTTTTAGGGGTAGATTTATTAAGCTCGGTGAAGTGATAAACTGTCTGGTTTTTATCACCGGTTAGATCCATAATAAATCTAGATGTAAAGCTTCCAAATCTTAGCAAAGCTTCAAATGTTTTACATGGTATTTTTTTTATGCAGCAGGCTTATAGTGTGTACACATGGTAAGATTTGGCTTCCGATGTTCCCGATATAGGGAACATCGAAAGTCATATCGCATGCTTTTTTTAGGGCTTGCGAGCCCGATGCACGCTCCCGTGTGAGCGCATATCGGCAGCCAGATAGAGAGGGCAGGCAACACTATATAGTGCAGATCTGCACTATATAGTCTAAATTGTGCCCCTCTAGCATGCCGTGAGATCTGCCGTGTGTACACACCTTTAGTATTATCTATTATATTTATTCATTTATTTATTTATATAGGGTTCCACCGCCGTGACCTACACATTGAATAGAGGCTGAATACACTGCCATTTATTGGTGCTAGAACCTCACACCATACTTTTATCTTGAGTTCCTGGCACTCCTACACTTTTTAGCATATTGTTTTTAATTTTCTTTTATACAATTTAAATACTGCTTCCTAGGGGAGGTTCATTGCAATCTCTTTTTTTGTGTAGGAAACATTTCTGTATCCTTTTACATCATGTTCATTCCTTCCATCTTCCTCCTCAGGATTACCTCCATTCAGGAGGTCCATCGATCTCACGTGGCAGAAAGCGAAAAATACACGCGTGACCTTGAGAGTTCACAAAATTCCCTTCAGGCGCTGGAGAAGTCCTCTGGTGAGCAGTACTTCAAATTCCTGAAGGAGATGAAAGTGTACGTGGAGAACTTTATAGACTGCCTCAGTGAGAAGGTAATTCTGTTTTGAATAAAATTCATCCCACCAATTACAAAACCCCTGGGTGCAACCCCATCAGCATCCGATGTCTCACCCCTCCCAGCAACATAATGGGCAGAAGCCATCCATGGGCCCAACATACAATCATATTTACAGTTATGTTTAGTATATACAAATCTGTTATGTCCCACCACTTCGTTCATGAACCCTCACCATATAGCAAAGTAGGGCCCCAAGACGCCATCTAAGTACCGACCATGCAAACCTTGGATAAAGTCAATAACCATATATTGACCTGTCATGTGACGATCCCTCGCACCTTTTAATTTTCTCTTCCTAGATAGCACAAATCAAGGAACTGGAGTCGGAAATGTTCCATATCTTGGTGGATCGTGCAGGAACTCTGGTACAACGCAGACAGGACGACCTCCGGGTAGAGTCTGCCGCAATACAGAAGCTGTCTGGTGAGGACCTGGACAACCTGTGTCTGCTGCCTAGGATGTCCTCCAAGTCATGGAATTTCTATTTGGTTTGTCTCTTTTTTTACCGCCAGGAAGTGTAAAAGCGAGTGACACAGAGACAGTGGATGAGGTGACACAGCAGCATCTGCAGGATATTGAACTACGGAGGTACTTAATGCTTTGCTGAAATAATCCGTCTACTTATTATAGATACTGATGGTGATCTCACACTTCATGCATCAGATAAAATGTACTATGGTTGTAAAGCTGGAAGGGGTGCAGTTTCTTCCTCTTAATATATAGTGTGTGTGTGTGTTTATGACCTTCATGTTGTTATCTGGCTCTTTTGCCATGGAATGACCGGAAGACATTTAGAGTTATATGAAGAAGGTCCAAATTCAGAAACCGGACTATACTGTCATCACCTTCAGCCGTGATGGAATTTACCCTGGTCATACTCCTTTCTTTCCATCTCGGTGCAGGAGGAGAAGGAGGCAGAAACGGGAGGATTCTGGCCAGAACGATCACCACGAAGGAATGTCTAGTGATGATGAGCAGTCCGATGACCAACAGACTGATTTCAGGATAAGCCGAGGTAACAATCAATGGGGAAGGTGGAAGATGCTCATGTTATCCAGTCAGTTATGTGCATCAGAGACTGGAACTGTTTTTCTTTGTGTTTGTGTGTGTGTGTGTGTGTGTGTGTGTGCCCAGCATTTATTATCTGTGTATTCGGGTGTAGCTATGAATGCAGCTACACCCGGACAGTGCAGACCGACACCAGTGTCAAATATCAGGACCCAGATTACTGAGAACTCCTCTACTAGTACATTTAAAGGTACTTGTTTCCTAGCATGGGACCCGGCGGACCCGATTTTCTGGCTTTTTTGGAGGTTTCCCGACAAATGTAAAATCGGGTCCATCGCATGCCATTATAATGGCATGCGATGCGACCGACCCGATTTTACATTGTAAGCATTGTATGTAATGTTAAATTCCTATGTAAAATCGGGTCCATTGTATGCCATTATAATGGCATACAATGCGACCAATGCGATGGACCTGATTTTACATAGGAACCAATGTTAAATGACCCCCCCATACCCAATTTTTTATTTCATACCCACCCTGATGGGTAATTTCTATGTCAAATGCCCCCCCCATTGTTAACGCCACCCCACGATGAACGCCAACCCGAAGCATGGCGAGCACAGCTTCGGGCTCGGGGGCTCGCTGCGCTCGCCACACTATATATAATCAACTCCACGCCGACGTGGATAGTGGGGGTATGAAAAGGTCGGAGGACGCGTACCGCCGCCCCTCGTGGGCTCGCTGCGCTCGCCACGCTTCGGGTTGACGTTGATCGTGGCGTTAACAATGGGGGGGGGCATACAATGAAAAATGGGGTCTGGGGGGCATTTAACATTGGGGCCAATGTAAAATCGGGTCTCAGGGACCATTTAACATTGGTTCCAATGTAAAAAATCTGGTCGGTCGGGTCATTCGCATCGCATGCAATTTGGTTGCATGTGATGCGATTGACCCGATTTTTGCATTCGGTTAATGCATGACCTTTCATATCGTTTCTTACGCTCTAGGAATAGTCCAAGAGTAAAAGGTGAAACCCTAGCTGCAATTTATATTATACCTTGTTACCAGCAAATCAAAGCACAACGGGATATGCTGCGCTATATAAGAAACTGTTAATAAATATGACAAAATGACCTAAGATAAATGTTCGCTCCGAACGAAGAAACGCTTGAATTGCTTGTTTGGGCACCATCTATGGCTGTGGAAACACTTTAATCTCCCCCCAATGAGCTAAGGAGCAGCATTTGCCTTTTATTCTACAGGATATAGCGCAATAATATGTCATTTTAGAAACCAGTTGTCTAGAAGGTTCATTAGTTATGGTCCAATGCAAGTTAAACGGGGGAAATTTACTAAAGGCCCCCATACATTAGTCCGACTTGTCCTAGGGACAAGTCGGACTTGATTTCCCCTGCAGCTCCCTGGGAGGGAGACACACGATTAGGCACTTGATGTGCCAAATTTGCATATGATAAATCTCATGGATTTATCATATGCAGTCCTCAGGGAGCTGCAGGGGGAGAGCTGGGTGGGAGATGCTGGGAAGCAGCAGGGAACAGCTGGGCAGGGTGAGCTGACAAATAGTCAGCTGGCCGGAGACACTGTTGATCCGGGCATGGAGAGAGGCTGGCAGTGTACACATAGGCAGCGGGCGGGGGGACGCCGGTGTACCGGCGAGAGGAACAGCTCACGTGCTGGGCAGGACCAGGCAGACGCAGCTTCAAGGAATAAAAAAACCAATACAAAGAATGGGGAGCCAGTGATTGGCTGAGAGCTCTCTCAGCCAATTGCTGATTGGCTGATAGAGCTCTCTCAGCCAATCACTGCCTCCCCATTCGTTTGTATTGAAGCTGCGTCTGCCTGGTCCTCCTGCCCAGCAGTGAGCTGTTCCCCTCGCCCCCCTGTCTATATAGTGTCAGCTGCCCCTGCCAGCCTCTCCCCATGCCCGGCGTCCCCCACCCGCTGACCCTGCCCGGAGACTGCACATAAGATTTAGGAAATCTTATGTGCAGCCGGTGCGACTGCCCGACTCCGATCCGATGCGCACGGGACCGCGCATCGGGTCAAATCGGGTGTCAAAACATGCGATTTGGGACGATTTCTCAGCCCGATTCATCCGAATCGGGTGAAATCGGGCCCAAATCGCATAATGTATGGGGGCCTTAAGACAGGAGTTTTATTGCACAGGGGGTGTTGCTATGGGCAACCAGTCAGATACTATCTATTATCTTCCAGAAGGTGCTACATAAATAAGAAGTAGATTCTAATTGGTTGCCCATAGCGATGTGAGATAGAATACATAGAACCGTTCCCTCTGGCTAGAATGGGTGGGTTCTGTAGCACTGAAGTAGTGGCAGCTCATATACATTACAATGTAGATCTGTTTCCCCACCATTCCAGAGGACATCCTGCACCAGTGTAAATCCATCTTTGAAGATGTCCACGAAGACTTTTTTCAGCTGAAGAACGTTCTGGCCAAGTTCCATGTGTGGAGGGAACAGTATCCCGAGTCTTATTACGATGCATATATCAACTTATGTCTCCACAAGCTCCTCAGCCCACTGGTCCAGATGCAGCTGATCGGCTGGAATCCACTCGAGGTAACGTTCTCTGTTGAATGTAATGTCACAGTGTCTGTTTCGTTACGAGATTCCGCAGCGGGTTTTAATTTCCCGATCTCTCCAATGAGTCACATGTGGGACAGATCACATGCCTGTAACCCCGGCCTAAACACGCTGCAGTCTGTGTAAACATTGTCCTTCTCCACCCAGGGCAGCATTGAACTAGATCAGATGCCCTGGTACTGTCACCTAGAAGAGTTCTGCTTCCCCAGAGATGCTCATGAGAACGGTGAAGAGGCCAATTCTGATCATAAAGTGCTGGCGGCTGTCATGGAAAAGACCGTAATACCAGTAGTTTCAGGTGAGACAATACCTGGGCAAAGACCAGGGCTCGACAAACCCCAGGGGCCAGGTGGCCACGGCGACCAGATTCTGCTTCCTGGCGACCAGATTTTTTTTGGGGAGGAAGCAGAATCTGGTCCTGGCCGGCCTGGTGCACTTGCGGTAACAGCCACAACTCACTTGGCTGTATGAGAGAGCAGAGCACTGCAGGTCCACCGCGGCTATTACAATACTCGAGCCGGTGGGGGCGTGGCCTAATCACTGAGCTCCTGCGTGCTGATCCCCGCTGGCCCGCTGCATCTGAGCGCCTGTCTGATCTGTCTTCCGGGTACCAGCTGCCGTATCCCGGCGGCCTGTACACCAGGTCCCCTGCTGCCTTCACACTGGGACTCTCGCTAACTCCTTCACTGTCTGCAGTTCCCAGGCAGCCAGGGGTGCTGAAGCTAGCCGCCGTCCACTCCCCAGTTCATTCCCCAGAGGCTGCGTCCTCCTGTGGGGCAGGGACTGCAGGCTGGTCAGCAATGTGTGACAGCAGCTGGACAATGGCTCCCAGGCGAGGGCTCTAAGAACTGGCTGCTGCTGATGGTGCTGCACCTTGAGACGGGGTGCTGCCCACCTGCCTGCTCTCTGCTGCCACTGTATTGCACCAAGAGAGTGGACCTGCTATCTGTGAGGTTTAGTAAGGTGCTCTTAGGACTCCCTCTACTATACCCCTCTACCTGCCAGTCTGGTGAGTCCACTGTCCCTTTTATCTAACTAAAGCTGATGCCTTGAACACCCCCCCCCCCCCCCCACCACCCCGAAGCTTCTGCAAGACCTCAGACTTCTACTAATGTAATTCTGATTAAATTTTTATTGCATGTGCAGACGCCTGTTGCAAGCGGGCATGGCGAACTGCCTGTTCACAATCCCGCTCGCACCTAGCACCTAACATTGTTACATTTAAAAGGGTGCACTATTATGGTATGTACAGTTTACAGCAGTCATGTCCAAACTATGGCTCTACAGCTGTTGTGGAACTACAAGTCCCATCATGCCTTGCCACAGTTTTGCTATAGGGGAATGCTAAAACTGTGGCAAGGCATGCTGGGATGTGTCGTTTCACAACAGCTGGAGGGCCACAGTTTTGACATGCCTGCCATAGAGAGTTTGTCTGTATTAGTCATGCCGCTGTCTGAGGGGGTCATGTGACCTGAGGGAGGGGCCGTGCAGTTCAGTGGGGAGGGTCAGGTGTACTGATGCTGTAACTGTTAGTGATTCAGTGTGTATCAATCCCGCTTCTGGATACAATGAATCTTCAGCCCATCATTATTATTATTATTATTATTATATATAGGATACGTTGAGCACGTGTGGGATCCAATGTCTTCGGTGCAAACCGACGGCCTGGTGCATTTCTGCAAGACGTACGTACTGGAGAATGACTCGAGCAAGGCGGTGCAGGTGAGAGAATGCGGTGTGAACGTCACTCTTAACACAGTCACAGAGAAGCCCAAGAAGAACTGTAGACCACTTTCAGCGATGTTTGTCACAAAGTCTCAGCTGCTGCAGATGTAATATTTCACAGGGAAAGAAGGGGCGATTTCACAGGGAATCTCGCTACATTGTAGAGTATTCGCGATGTGTAAGAAGCGTAGCATGCTGTGTGCTTCTACAAGCATCACAACAGGCTCCCACTAGAATGAATGGGCTCCCATCCACTTCAATGCATATCGGGAGTGTACACATGTGTTGTTTCATTCTAGCACCTTCCTCCTTGAAAAATCCTTGCAGTTCCTCCTTCCGGCCTGGGGTGTCACTGTCTGCTGTGGTGTTTCAATAACTGTCTGGTTTGTATCGACATTGAGATAGAAACCAGGCTGTTCTTGAAGTAACACAGCAGACAGCGACACCCCAGGCAGGGAGGAGGAACTGCAAGGTTTTTTCCAAGAAGCAGGGTGCTAGAATGAACACTACGCATGTATGCCTAGTTATGCTGGAAGGAGTAGGGCACATCTGTATTTCCCTCATCCTTTCCATTTCCTGCATTTGGGAGAATTGGCTAACTTGGAAAGGCAGTTGAGTTCCACATCGACTGTATCCCCTCTTCTGCCATGGAGGCTTGGATTTAGGTGCTCATATATAGTGCCCCAAACATTCTTACCAATTGGAGAAACCCTCATTCTACATAAGGAGTTGTAAGACCCGGGTACCTGCTCAGAATCCTATAGTGAAAGCAGACATTCTAGTCTCCTTCTCCGGCACTCCTATCTCCATCCGTAACTGTCTGGTACCAGGACTCCAGTGCGGTCCTTGGCGCACACTACAACCTATTTTGTTAGGGCTCAGGCGGAGGCGTGGCCACGGCAAGGCGGGAGTGAGGGAGTGAGCAGGAGCTCCCTGGACATGACATCCGTGTAATATGTAGACGGGGCGGCAGCGTGTACCTACCCGATTGTGAGCTCCAAAGCTGTACCAGTGGCGCCGCTGCTGACACTACGAGCTGTGCCTGGACTGTGCGGCACACAGACACAGAGCCACCTGGCTCCAGAATCAATACGGGGGAGTGCACGGGGCGAGCGGCATCTGAGGAAGCGACGCGTCATCAGGAAGCGACGCTGCCGCATGTTTGCCTGGTGAAGCGAGGCTGCCGCGCGTTTGCTCGGTGAAGCAAGGCTGCCGCGCCCCTGTCCGGAGAGCAGAGCGGCTTTGCACTCATCCTCAGCAGGACATAAGTCCCATTTTGTGACCGAGCCGGACGTGGCGAACACGGCAAAATTACCAAGGGGGACCTCGCTGTGATATACTGCCGCGCGCTGCGGGAAGAGGAGAGGGAGAAGGAGGTGCTGGGGTGAGAGGTACCCGGACTGCCGGGGGGATACGATTGGAAGGTGAGAGGCATAAAATCCTTATCTATTTAACCACCCTGTGAACTGGTATAGTTTCTGGACTTTCCTGCAAAGGTACCTGTAGCGGAATTGGTGCAAACTGTTTCTTTTTGCCACTTGGGGTGGCGTGGCTTTGATGCGGGGTGATTGCCGGAGGTTGGCCCCTGTAAGAGGAACAACTGGTACAATAGCCCTCACCATACCATTAATCTAAGTGCTATAGTGCTCTTGCTGCATAAGCTGAATAAACTGGTGATTCCGCTGAATTAATATATGAGAACAAGCATAGGGTTGCTTTAACTTTGTGTTGCTTACCCAAAACTCACGTTAGATCGCATGTGTTTATTAGCATCAAGCAGCCACTTGCGGCCTAGGGGGATGCTCTGGGCCCTTAATCGTAAAATCTGAGGTACCGCGTGGTACACAGTGATTCGCAAAGGTCATTGTCAACAAACGGTTCCCCGAATATACAACTGATAATTACCTGTGGCACTCAGTTCCACCGAACAGAATATCAGCCCTCTGTGTCTAACTTCAACTAGGCAGTGGCTTGTCCCCTATAAGAGACTGATACATCAATTTGCGATATAGGACACTGCCTCTTTAAGAATGGGTAAAAGCAGCAACTCTACCGCAGCAGCAACAAGATTGGAGCGATTTGCCCGATCGCAGCCCTCTAATAACAATGGGCAAACCCCGGTTTCCACACCACATAGCACTCCAACTAAAACAACATCCCCCCCAGCACCCGAAATCTCCCTTCACCAATTGCTGGAGGCGATCAACGGCAGCGAGCAAAGGTTGATGGAAAAAATAGTTGCCATCCAAAATGATATTGGCCAAGTTAAAACTGACGTTAAGGAGGTCAAAGAGCGAATAATGGAGGCGGAAACGAGAATCTCTAGGATGGAGGACAGTAGTAACCAGCTCTCGCAAAAAGTCAACCAACTGGCGTCGCAAATGCGAGAGATAAAAGAGAAAATGTCCGATATGGAAGGCAGACTGCGGAGATGTAACGTTAGGGTGGTGGGGTTTCCAGAAAGGGAGGAAGGGTCAGAGATTATTCCATTTTTGGAAAAGTGGATCAAGTTGAAATTGGGTGGCGAGAACTTCTCACAATTCTTTTCTATCGAAAGGGCCCATAGGGTTCCATCCCGGCCACCCCCCCCTGGTGCCCCTCCAAGGACCATAATAATTAAATTTTTGCACTTTTTGGACCGTGATATGGTTCTTCGTCAAGCTAGGGTGAAAGGCCCACTCGACCATAATGGGGCAAGAGTATCACTCTTCCCGGATTTTGCAATAGAAGTTCAAAAGGAGCGGGCAAAGTTCCAGGAGGTTAAGAAAAGACTCCGGGAGAAAGGAGTTAAATACTCCATGATATTCCCGGCAAAATTAAGAGTGGTGACGGAAAATGGTTCTGTGTTCCTTCACTCCACTCAAGAGGCCGCAGCATGGATCGACAAGTGGCTGCCTGGTCCATCGCAGCTAGCTAGCTAACTGATGCTTAAATATGTATAAACCTGATTGATAATGGGAAAATGTCCAGGGATGCTCTCCGTCTTATTGGTGTGCCTTAGTATATTAGCCTAAGGGTGGTAAAAAATGGAGAGGGGTAGGGAAGTTAGGTATGCCAGGGGGGTTGGTATACAGGGAGGGGGGTGGATGGGGGGGAGGGGGGTAAATGTTATGTATGTATGTCTTGGTCTGGTTGTATTATTTCTTTTTATGTCACTAGGCCCAGTGATAGTATGCAAAAGAATGATGTATTTAACTCTCATGGTAAGAAATCCTAAAATTGAGCCCATTTGATTCTCAGCACAAAATGGTGGTAATTTTATCTTGGAATATACGAGGTATTAATAACAAATTCAAGAGATCTTTAGTTTTAAGGCAAGTCAGAGAATACCATGCAGATATCGTTTGTCTTCTCGAGACCCATCTAGTTGGTAATAAATTGTTAAGTTTAAAAAAACCATGGATGGGATGGGTATTTCATGCCCCATTTTCCTCTTCCTCTCGGGGTGTCTCAATAATGATCTCTAAGTTGACCCCATTTTCTTGTTCTCGCAGGGAAATAGATCCTCAGGGACGATACATTTTTTTGGAGTGTACAGTGCGTTTTAAGCGAATAGTATTGATGGCAGTCTATATCCCGCCACCATTTACTTATGAGGTTTTGCGGAAGGCAGTAGATTTCGCAGCCTCCTCACCGGGCACTCCAATAATATGTATCGGGGATTTCAATAATATTTTGGACCCCCAGTTGGATAGAAGGAGTACATTATCCCCATTAACGGAGAGAAATAACAGAGGATTTGACTCCTTTATTAAAAACCTGGGCTGGGTAGATCCCTGGAGGGAAAGGAACCCCGATCTGGCTCAATTTTCATGCTTCTCTTCCTCATTTAAATCCTTTTCTAGAATAGATCTTGCCTTGGTTTCCAGGGAGTTCACCCCTAATATAGCTAAAATCGAATATAAAAGCAGAGGTATCTCTGATCACTCCCCGATACGGGTAGAAATGAAGGACGAACTTGAGGGGAGATCCTTCTGGAAATTCGATGCAAGATGGATTGATAAGATTGAGGAGGGAGATCCGAATCTACGGCTGTCCTGGCTTGAATTTAAAGAGAAAAATCAGGGGTCGGCAGAGAGTGGAGTAGTTTGGGACTGCTTTAAAGCATTTATGAGGGGCGGACTTAAAAAATGCATAGCAGATATCAAACGGGCTAGTTGCTATAAAGTGGCTGAGCTGGAGGCAGAGAGTGAAGCCTGGGAAAAGCGCTACCTGGCAAATAACGATGAGGAGTGTAGGAAGAACTGGCTGTGTGCTCAGGAGAAATGGCTCAATTGCATCCGGGAGGAGAATGTAAAAATGATGCTACAGAGCTCCCAAATAAAATACGCAACGGCGGATAGATCAGGGAAGCTACTTGCCAACATAGCCAAGGCCGACCTTCCATCCAGCACTATCACAAAGATTACTAATAAGGAAGGGCACTGTGTGTGTGAGAGCAAAGAAATTTTAAATACCTTTTGCGAGTATTTCTCGACGTTATATAGTTCAAGGGCCACCTCCAACCCTGTAGGAGTGGAGGAATGGTTGAGCAGGATAGATTTGCCACGCCTATCCAGGGAAGATATGATCGATCTCGATGCTCCCATTAATCTTAATGAGGTAGCAGAGGCGATTGAATCACTCCCGGTAGGGAAATCCCCTGGGTTAGATGGCATTCCTGCTGAGATATATAAAAAATATGCGGACGACCTGGCCCCATGGCTATTGGAGATATTTAATGATAGCCAAGAAGCAAACAATCTGCCTCGCTCCTTCATGGAGGCCAAGATAGTGGTCCTATTGAAAGATAATAAGGACCCTATGCTTCTGGACTCTTATCGTCCGATCTCTCTGATCGCCACGGAGGCCAAGATACTCGCAAAAATTTTGGCAGTTAGATTATATAAATACATGAGTAAAATTATACATAATGATCAAACGGGATTTATGCCCGGAAAGTCTACAGCGACCAATCTGCGTAAATTGTTGACGCACTTACAAGTTTTGGACCCGATATGCCGCCTTCCTGTGGTGGTGTCACTCGACGCGGTCAAAGCCTTTGATTCCGTCGAGTGGCACTACCTATGGTGGGTGATGGAAGCAATGGGAATTGGATTAAATTTTACGAATTGGGTAAAGCTCTTATATGCCGCTCCCACGGCAAGAATGGCAATCAATGGCCTAGTATCAGAATCCTTTTCTCTCTTCCGCGGGACAAGGCAGGGATGTCCATTATCCCCAGCCTTGTTCGCATTGGCGATCGAACCTCTCGCATGTGCTTTGCGGCAACATCCAAATATACGGGGACTACGGATGGGTTCCAGGGAGGACGTCACATCTCTTTACGCAGATGACCTGCTTATTTTTCTGGCGGATGCTAATCAAACGGTCCCGATAGTGATGAGAGAGATAAGGGAGTTTGGTGTTCACTCTGGATTCCAGATAAATTGGAATAAATCTAATATCCTTGCAATTAGAGAAGGGGACCACAACTCCCCATTGGTAGACACCCCTTTGAAATGGGTACATACATTTAGATATCTAGGGGTATGGATATCCAGAAAACCAGGGGATTTCATTACTTTGAACTTGGGCCCCCTGATGGAATATCTAATCAATAAAACGAAAACATGGGGGAGATTACCTTTGTCAGTAACAGGTAGAGTAAATTTGATAAATATGATCGTCCTACCGAAATTTTTATATGTATTCCAGCATTCCCCCATTTACATACCAGAATCTTATTTCAGGAAAATAAATAATATAGTTGCATCTTTCATATGGAACAATAGACGGCCTAAAATTCGTTATCAATATCTAACGAGGAAAAGAGACAAAGGCGGTCTAGCGTTGGCAGATTTCAAATTGTACTACTTTGCTTCTCAACTAGCCCATTTAGTGGAGTGGGTTAGAACACCAGTACAGGAGGGGGGAATGGAAGCAATTATATCACGGGGGGAGGCAGGCCTGACTCCTATTCAAAAACTTGTAAGAGGCCAGACCAATAATAAGGATTTTCCCCTGATCACACAGGCTGTCAAAATTTGGCGATTGGTAAATACTTTAATGAGATTTGACATGATTGATATGGAATACCCTTTAAAAGACCCGGTTATGTTAAAAGGGTCTAAACTCCTCCAAATTGATAAAGTATGGGAGCCGTTCGGAATTTCGGCCTTAAGCCAATTATATGAGGGGGAAAGATTGAAATCATTTTCTCAAATTCAGGCGGAATTCTCTGTCCCAGCCGGCCACTTATTTAGATACTTTCAGCTTAGAAGTATCTTATCTTCTCGCTTCGAAAACTCTCCCCCAAAATTCGGGAACTCCCCACTTAAAGAATTGTTGAGGCAGGGAAAAACCAATAAGTGGATATCGAATATATATAAGGAACTGTCTACTGCTGTTGAATTCCACATGTCCTCGGGGTTGCGAGAACTCCGTTTAAAATGGGAGTCAGACGTGGGGACGATTAGTAATGAAGAGTGGTTGAGGGCCATGGCAGCTGTCCCTGTGGCGACTAACTCCACTAGGGTACAACAGATACAGCTGTTCACGCTCCACCGGGCATATATGACTATGTCTAGATTGGTTAAATTCAAGGCTAGGGCTACGGATAAGTGCCCTAAGTGTCAGCTCGCCACCGGTTCATTCTACCACCTTGTGTGGGCATGCCCTGAACTTCAGATCTTTTGGGGAGAAGTTATCAAGGTATTAACAGAAAAAGGGATCGATAGTGTATATCTTACGGATAAGGCTTGCATATTGAATGTAATAGATGCACCATGCTTAGGTAGAGAGGATAAGGCATTCATAAATAGCACTTGTGCCCTGGCCAAGGTATTGATTGCTAGATCCTGGCTAGCAGACAAAGCACCGGATGTGGAAGCCTGGAAGGCACTAGTATCTTATACGTTAGAACACGAGAAATATATTTATATGTTTAGAAGGACACTTCAAAAATTTAAAAAAATTTGGGGTCGGTGGGACTCCTCTAATCGATCCGCACTTATAAGCACTGTTTAAGGTTAATGAGTTTGATCACAAGTATGGTTTAGAGTTCACTAGCGATGTAATGTAAATGAATAAATATGCACTTTAGAAGCTGGATATTATAATAGATATCCTACCTATTTATATATATATATTTTTTTTTATTATTTTTTATTTTTTCTTTTCACCTATGTAGTGTATGCCAGGAATAAGCTTTTCGTCATAGGCCATAGAGGGAAGTGCAATTAAATGAATGTAAGAACATAATTGGAAACTTGTCCACTCTGATCTAAGTTCATGGCGAATTTGGATAATCTCTTTTTTTTTTATGCAAAATGGGCTTGCCGATAGGAATCTTAGTCTTAATGGGTAGTAATTACATAGAAACTATTAGAAACTGTAGTGATTATCTGGGCTTAGGTGTCGAATTGTCTTGTTATGTTATTATGAAGGTATTATATACTCCCTGAAATGTGTTAAGTGTCTCTTTTTCTCTTGTACCTTCTAAATGTCTATATTGTCATTTTTTCTTTTTTTTTTGTTCTCTGTTTTTGTATGTATATATGTGAAAAAATAATAAAGAGATGTATAAAAAAAAAAAAAAAAAAAATTTGTTAGGGCTCAGAAACCAACAAGTTCCTACCATTGCAGTGCTTCAAAATGGCGTTGCTGTGGTTACTGGGGAGGTGGTGGTGGGGGGGGGGGGTAGTTTGTTGTATCGCTGCACATCGGACCTGCTCTGGTAACCATTGTCTACAGTACAGAGATCTGTGTAATGGAGGGAAAATCCCTCGCTGTCCCTGGTAATGTGAAGCTGGAGAAAGAAGGGAATGAACAAGCTTAGAAAGCCAATATAACTGCTCCCCAATCTCTGTTTCTCATAGTAAAAGGCTGTCAAACGTTCAGTACATACTGTTCCAGTCAGCTTTTGTGCCATTCCCCCCATTGTATTGCTTTTTATAATTGTAGTTTTATTTTTTATTTTTGTATAAGGGTCTCGTCAGTTGTCTGGTTTCAAGGTTAAAGAAAGCTATAGAAGATGATGTATATATCCCCCTCTACGCCAAAAGGTATGGCTGGTTACATTTATGTACACTATAAATGAGGAAGGTTCATGTGTCTGAGGCGTTGGTTGTGTGTCAGGGAGCAGGAGGCAGGCGTTGGTTGTGTGTCAGGAAACAGGAGGCAGGGGTTGGTTGGGTGTCTGGGCTCAGGGAGCTGGAGGCAGGCGTTGGTTGTGTGTCAGGGAGCTGGAGGCAGGGGTTGGTTGGGTGTCTGGGCTCAGGGAGCTGGAGGCAGGCGTTGGTTGTGTGTCAGGGAGCTGGAGGCAGGCGTTGGTTGTGTGTCAGGGAGCAGGAGGCAGGCGTTGGTTTTGTGTCTGGGATCAGGGAGCTGGAGGCCGGTGTTGGTTGTGTGTCCGGGCTCAGAGCGGTGGAGGCAGGTATTGGATGGGTGTCTGGGATCAGGGAGCTGGAGGCAGGCATTGGTTTTTTGTCTGGGATCAGGGAGCTGGAGGCAGGCATTGGTTTTGTGTCTGGGATCAGGGAGCTGGAGGCAGGCGTTTGGTTTTGTGTCTGGGATCAGGGAGCTGGAGGCAGGCGTTTGGTTTTGTGTCTGGGATCAGGGAGCTGGTTGCCGGTGTTGGTTGTGTGTCCGGGCTCAGAGCGGTGGAGGCAGGTATTGGATGGGTGTCTGTGCCCAGGGAACTGGAGGCAGGGGTTTGTTCTGTGCCCGTGCCCAGGGATCTGGGTGTAGTCATTGGTTTTGTGTCCAGGCTCAGGGAGCTGATGGCAGATGTTGGTTGTGTGTCTGGAGGTTCAGGGGGCTGTAGGTAGGTATTAGTTGTGTGTCTGGAGGCTCAGGGAGCTGGAGGCAGGCATTGGATGAGTGTCTGGGCTCAGGGAGCTGGAGGCAGGAGTTGTTTTGGGGGTCTGGATGTTCAGGGAGCTGGAGGCAGGGGTTAGTTGGGTGTCTGGGTGCTCAGGGAGCTGGAGGCAGGCATTGGATGGGTGTCTGGGCTCAGGGAGATGGAGGCAGGAG
This sequence comes from Crinia signifera, assembly GCF_055691185.1. Classification (NCBI taxonomy): domain Eukaryota; kingdom Metazoa; phylum Chordata; class Amphibia; order Anura; family Myobatrachidae; genus Crinia; species Crinia signifera. The sequence goes on along the minus strand of NC_139219.1, from coordinate 312,604,000 downwards.
TTGGTTGGGTGTCTGGATGCTCAGGGAGCTGGAGGCAGGCGTTGGATGGGTGTCTGGGTGCTCAGGGAGCTGGAGGCAGGCGTTGGATGGCTGTCTGGGTGCTCAGGGAGCTGGAGGCAGAGGTTGGTTGGGGGTCTGGATGCTCAGGGAACTGGAGGCAGGTGTTGGTTGGGTATGTGGGTGCTGGGGGCAGGGGTTGGTTGGGGGTCTGGATGTTCAGGGAGCTGGAGGCAGAGGTTGGTTGGGTGTGTGGGTGCTCAGGGAGCTGGAGGCAGGCATTGGATGGGTGTTTGAGCTCAGGGAGCTGGAGGCAGGAGTTGGTTGGGTGTCTGGATGCTCAGGGAGCTGGAGGCAGGGGTTGGTTGGGGGTCTGGGTGCTCAGGGAGCTGGAGGCAGGCGTTGGTTGGTTGTCTGGGTTCTCAGGGAGCTGGAGGCAGGCATTGGTTGGGTGTCTGGGTACTCAGGGAGCTGGAGGCAGGGGTTGGTTGGGTGTCTGGGCTCAGGGAGCTGGAGGCAGGCGTTGGTTGGGTATCTGGGCTCAGGGAGCTGGAGGCAGGCGTTGGTTGGGTGTCTGGGTGCTCAGGGAGCTGGAGGCAGGCGTTGGTTGGGTGTCTGGGTGCTCAGGGAGCTGGAGGCAGGCGTTGGTTGGGTGTCTAGGTGCTCAGGGAGCTGGAGGCAGGCATTGGTTGGATGTCTGGGCTCAGGGAGCTGGAGGCAGCCATTGGTTGGGTGTCCGGTGCTCAGGGAGCTGAAGGCAGAGCAATGGCTGTAAGAGGCTGAGTCACATTTCCACTTATTTTTTTTACAGATTATTAGAGGACAGAAATTCTCCCCATTATAAGTTCCAGGACAGACGGTTTTGGTCGGCTGTGAAGGTTAGTACTTTAATGCAGCTCCTAACTGTCATGTGCTCAGCTCCTATCGGTCATGTGTTTTGAAAAATTGAAGGTAGGAGCTGATTGGCTGGAGCACCACTTATAATAGGCAATGAGGGTTATCATTTAGAACACGTTTTATCACTCCTTGATTAATGAGCCCCGTAAATAAGAGACTGCTCACCATGTGGAATTGTGCTGCTTGATGATAATTTTTCTTCGCGATTATTCTGTCTCTCTTCCCAGTTGTTGCACAACGTACTGTGTTGGGACGGGTTTCTGGAAGAAGAGACCTTGCAGGAGCTAGCCCTGGACAAACTGCTGAACCGTTACCTTCTGCTGATACTTCTCAATGCAGAGCCAGACTGTAAGCTGGTGGAGAAATGCTGCAAGGTAGCACTGCGGGGTGTGTGGGTCTAACTCTGATAAACATTTACAGGTTCCAAACTCCACACAGTTAGAGTTGCAAGGCGGTAGCCATTGTACCATCTGTGCTCCCCAGATTTTTACATTGGAGGATTCATTTTTGTTTTATCTCTGTAGATAACGGAGTCTCTGCCGCAGAGCTGGTTCAAGGGCCTTGACAGTGGGTCATCTCTTGCCCGGCTCGCAAACTTCAGCAAACACTTGGTACAGTCCATCCACGCACTGCACAAGCTGGACGACAGGTGAGAGAGCGCACACTGCTTGGGTCTTTCACCTCAGCGGGTGGTGGTTTTACTTTATTGGGGGCCAATGTGTACATCTTACAACGGTTTTACCTGGTTCTGTCACATTGTGCTTTGGACATGCAGGAAGAACATGGAGGTTCTCGCGTCACTGCTTATGAAGATCAAAGCTCAGAACTACGCAGAGGAAGTTATCGATCAATACAGCATGGAAGGACCAAGATCCTGAACTATTCTCAGTATTATAATGCTGTTTGCCACCAGCAGTATCTATACTGTTCTTCCAGCAGGCAGTCCCTCATGTCAGACGGAGCAGAAGCACTCGGTCATACAAAACTGTATTTAACGGCGGCTCCCAGAGACTCCTCACTGTGCTGTTTACAGGCCGTTTCCTTCCTGACTTAGTCACAAAGGCGCATTTCCTCCTCTCCTCCGCCATCCCAGCGAGCCTTGACAGAGTCTATTGAGACATTAATATGAAGAGATTTGCAACACACTGGACCTACAATGTTGTCTGGCGCACTTGGACTTTTTATTCTCCACTTTGTAACTAATAAAAAACATTTTATGCTTTTTAATGGTATGTTTGTTTATATGGTTTATAGGTCTATAAATGTCTATTTTTCACGGAAATTAAAATAATCAAAAATACAAATGATTAATAAGCAGCGTAACGTCCTTATTGTAAATGATTTAATAAGCACTCAGTACATTCTTTCCTATCATCTTGTCCTTCCCAGTTTGCTAAATCTTGGGTCATGTGACACATAGGGGCATATTCAACTGCCCTCAAGATTAACCCCTTGAGTGGTGGGTTTTGCTGGGGCAGGACAAACCTACCAGGGCAGGTTTGTCTTGCCCCAGCAAAACCCACCACCGAGGATAGCCTCCCTTCCACCCACCTGTCCGGGCACCCCCCTCACCGCCGCTCAGGCGTATGTACGCCGGAGCTCCACTGCCTCAGCCGCCAGTCACAGCAGTGACCACAGGCGGCAGGCTTGGGGATGTTCGGGGAGGACTTGGGGCTCCCGAGTCCCCCCCCAAGCCACCCCGAGCCTGCTCCCTGCAAATAATGGCAGCGGAGCTCTGGCGTATGGGAGAGGAGGTGGGGGGTGCCCGGACAGGTGATGCGCCAGTGGTGCACAGTTACAGGCACCACTGGTGCACACCTTGATATTAGTGGTTTGGCCAGAATTGTTCCTGGGACAGCCCGCTGCAGCAGTGCAGCAGTGCAGCTGAGCCTGGAAAATGTCCGTGCATACCACTCAAGGGCTGAAATAATTGCACCCAATTTCTGATTTCAGCGATATGACTGCTCCTGCTACCCATGTGGGTGTGATCATTTTTACTTCAAAAACCCACAATAATTAATTAAAAAAAATGCATGTATTAGTACTGGATTATAAGCTATGTGGTGTGACAACCTGAAGAAAAATGGTTTCCTATGCTGTAGTGCAGCTGTCATATATACAGGTAGACCCCATAGCAGTTACATTTTGAAAAATTCCTGCTTAGTGGGTGGCTGCAAATAACTATCACAGTAGCTGTCGCATCTTACAGAGCATAATGCGCTGTAAATGCCAGACCACACAACACCAAAACGAAGCAGCCAATTACAACGCCAGTATATTGAGATTCCGGGATTTGGGCCAAAAATTGCTGGGAGTCTAATGCCGGGCAGCGTCTCAGCACCCACTCGGATGTTGTCCGGTTTCTCCCATCCCCGTGGTTAGAGGTCACACTGCGCAGGTCGCACCAACTGCTTCATTCTCAGCCGCACTGCCTGTCTGGTTTGGGCTGCACCACCCACCCTGATCCTGGCCGCACCACCCGCCATGTAAGTAAATATGTGGGTGGCTGAGTTTTTAAAACATTTTTTATTAGGGAATGCGGGATCTAACCTTTTTCAAGCCCGAATCCCGGGATCAATGCCCTGAAATTGGTTTCCCTTGTCACAAGCTACGCTTACATATTCATATTATCTAGACCCGCAAGAGGGGCCAGTAGTGATGCGTGGTAGTGGGCATCGGTAACGATATTCAGTGGACACACTAGACAATATTTTGGAAGTGAAATCTTCTAAAATATTTTCTAGTGTGTATGGGGCTAGCCAGATGGTGGCACTATTGCTCTCAAATATTATAATTAGTATTGTCATGTGACCATTGTCTAACCTATGATTGTTAGTAATTAAGTTACATTACCGGTTTCTCATCACTCATTTCTCTCCTGTGTTTCAGTCACTGCCGTGGTGTATCGGCAATAACACCTGCAGCTGTTGGAACGGTCAGCGCTACTGATGCTATACATTGCCCCTGCTATTGGCAGATAGTATAGCACCCCTGTCACCTTGCACACTTCTTCATACGGGGGAAGGTGGTATCCGCACAGATAGCAGCTCTGATACGTTTCTCCCCCATAAACGAGCTTCAAGCATTAACCCCTGACTTCCATGTTCCCACATCCTCCATTTACACCTACTGTGTAAGGGTCCCTGCCCAGCATGGGTGCCGAATGACTGCCCGACAATCGGGATCCCGACAGTCAGTATACCAACATTGAAATCCTGACTGCCGGTGCTCCGACAGGGAGGACCACTGATAGGGGCTATTCTCCCTTGTGGGGGTCCATGACCCCCATAGAGGGAGAATAGAACCTGTGGCGAGCCCACAAGGGGCTTCTTTGCGCTCGCCCCCCTGTCAGGGCACCGTCTGTCGGGATTCCTATGTCCGTATACTGTCGGGATCCCGATTGTTGGGCAGTCCTACCACACCCGCCCAGCATACCATGAAAGACTTATACCCCGTTCTCACTGCAGGCAAATTCCCAGGTCTAGCATGTCGACCCGGGAATTTGCCTTTTAACACGGGATTTTTGGCAGTGTGAACGGGTCGTATACCCGGATCTCGTACACGGGTAAAACCCTTCTTTTTACCCGTGTCTGAGATCCAGGTATGCAGACACGGGTTGACCCGTTCACACTGCAGAAAAACCCGTGATAAAAGGCAAATTCCCGGGTAGAACTTCTTCACCCGGGAATTTGCCTTGCAGTGAGAATGGGGGTCCAGCGTGGCAGTCCCTGGCATTTTAATGCCGGGTAAAAGCCGTGTATTTCTCACTCGCAGTGAGAACACGGCATTAGAGGTTTAGATCAGGAGCATAATAGTAACCTTCAAATCTTGGACCACAATTGTGAATAGATGTGGCTAGACTGATTCCCTTGGTTCTAGGTTTTATACGCTACCAAGTAAACCTGCCACATAATGATTGAGTAGAACACAAGAATGGAGAAGCTATTGCAACTGGGGGTCTAAAATAAATACAATAGTGGAGGCAACACATTAATTTTTATAATATTACAGTAGTTCTCTCAACCCCAAATTATTTTATAGTAATGAGGAGCAATTATCATGAGATACCAAAGCAGCAGATCGCACTGAAGGTGCGAGGGGAAAAAAAACCCACCACATCCCATTTTCAGTCCTGCAATTGAATCGTATAAATGTTTTGAATTTTCCGCCTTCAGTTGAATTCCCCTTCCAGGATCACATTCGATTAGAAATGAAGCACAAATCACTCAGTGTGTATGCCCCATAGCGATGGGTGTTCCCACGTGTCGCTATCACATGCTAGATCATTCAAGCCTGCAGTATAAAGCAAATCAGATCACCAGTGTTCTCTCACCCAGGAACACAGACCAAGTCAGACCTGGGGCTGGTTTTTAAAATACGGGGGATCCCTAGTCATTTTGTCCCCCGTATTTTGGTAACCAGCCCCGGACCTGGAGCCTGGGGCTGGTTTTAAAAAATCAGCGAAGCCCTATTTGTCGGGTTTCCTCATTTTTTAATACCAGCCCCGGCTCTTCAGCCTGGTACTGGTTACAGCCGTGGGGGGGGGGTATCATGGTATTGTGAATCTCAGCCCCATTGAGCCACCGTCCGGCTACCAGTACTTTTAGTATTCAATGGTGGCATTCCGATGGTTGCCGCCATCGTGATCGAATGGTAAACATTTGATGGTGATTCGATGGTCTCACCCTCCCTCCAGCCAGCCATGCTGCAATGCTTCTGCGTATGCAGAATGAAGATATTTGCCCATGCGCAAAAAGGGCTTTTTTTGCTAATGCTCAGAACTATAGATTGTAAGCTTGCGAGCAGGGCCCTCCTACCTCCATGTCGGTTTGTTTCTACCCAGTTTGTGTTATCACTGTCTCCAATTGCAAAGCGCAGTGATATATGCTGCGCTATATAAGAAACTGTAAATAAATAAATATATATAATTTTTTTATATCAAATTCTTTTGATGCGATGGACAGTTACCATCGTATCGAAAGGTTCGATGGCGGAAGCCCACCATCATTTGATGGTGGGTTTCCGATGTCCATCACTAATCACAGGAACCACGATCGCAGAATAAATCATTTAGTATGCACCCAGCTTTGCACCACAGGTAAGTGCCCTGTATGTATCCCTTCAGCTGCGTTGTCAGCGTGTCCTGCCAGCGAGGGGCAGCAGGGTTCGGGAGATTATTTACTATGGCAGTGCCCAGTGTTCCTAAGCTCCATCCTGTCCCCTGCACCTCCCTGCCCTGCTGTCACCTGCGCTTCACAGCCATTTTCCCATTCTGCCGGCCGAGCAGATTTATCTCGCTCACTGATCTCTGAACCTGTAGATCGACGCCGTCGCAGTCGCACCTGTTTGCTTTGCGCCCGCCCGCTCTTGCCGCGTAACGCCCGCACCTTGTCATTGGGCCTCGGCTGGTGACGCCAGCGGCGGGCGGCTGCGCGTTGGGACCTGGTTTGTCCTGTGGGGCTTGCTGTAGCAGCAGGCAGGCTAGGTGCACGGAGAGAGCCTCAGCCTGGCAGCAGCAGGAAGACGGAGGAGAGAGACCAAAGGTGCCCAGGAGGTGAGCGGCCGGGGGTGACATCATGTGTGTGTATGTGACGTGTATGTTCTTATCCTCTGTCATGTGTGTGACGTCTATGTCTATATGTGTCCGGTCATACATACATACATACATGTATGTTATTATCCTTTATTATGTAGGTGACGTATTAGTGTGTGTCTATCTCCATATGTATGATTGTGACATGTATGTTATTATACATTATTGTGTATATATACATGTCATATGTTATTCTTTATTATGTATGAGACGTGTGTGTCTGTTTATTTGTTGGTATGTATGAGACATGCAGGTGTATGTTCTACTTCATTAGGTATGTGTATTTATAGGACATGTATGTAATGTGCTTACCTATATATGTATATGATACCCCTTATTGTGTATGTATGTTATGTGAGGTACATGTTAATACCATTCTTCATTGTCTATGTTATGTGCATATATGTGACAAATATGACATTTATTTACTTATTAGCAGTTTCTTATATAGCGCACACATATTCCGCAGCGCTTTACAGAGAATAGTTGAACATTCAGTCCCTGCCCCAGTGGAGCTTACAATCTATCTTCCCTACCACATGTACACGCACACACAGACATTCTAGGGTTAATTTTTGTTAGTAGCCAAATCTTCCAGTATATTTTTGGATTGTGGGGGACGGGACGGGACCGGAGTACCCGGAGGAAACCCACACAAGCACGTGGGAGAATATACAAACTCTGCACAGTTAGGGCCATGACCTCAATGCTGTGGGGCAGTAATGCTAACCACTACGCCATCCGTGATTTATTATGTATGTGTATATCCCCCCCCCCCCCCAGCTAAACATATTGTAGCAACATCTCAACTTATACATGTATCAGTGGAGGCTCAACTAGGGCCCCAATTCAGGGGTGGATGCAAGAAAACAATAATAAGAAATGCCCGATAGTTTACTTACGTGTCTGTGCCTGCTGGCGAATGCAGATCGGAAGTTCATGGAGAACCATGCTGTTCCGATAGGCATTCCTGGGGGAATACATACGAATGACCGGAAGATGGGATGGCGGTGGTCAAAATACAGACGCCATCATCCAGATGGGGGAATCCCAATAGGAGTCCAGTAATATGCTTTTCTTCCAACTGCTTCAACCCCAACCGTCTCTTCTTAAAGCCTACCCCCCCCCCCCCCTGTTTGTGCCTAACCCTAACCTTTGTACCCTGCAGCCTAAGTGTAAAGCCCTGTACACGTGGGGCGACCCTGCTATTACCCAGTCTCTCGTTAGATACTACCAATTGTGTAGCACTACAGTGTCACTCTATAGACCATAAGTGTTGATATTATCTTGGTTTTGCAGACCCAAGATCTATGCACATAATGTCTAATACATTCAGTCCGAGCTTTCTAAGAAATAATAAAACCATGGGGGATGGGGATTTATTATGCCTTGTAAAGAGTGGAAACGCATCAGCTACTATCATATTATAGGACATGGGTATGCAACCGGTAGCACTCCAGCTGTTGGCATGCCCTGTGTCAGGGCGCGCTTGGAGGTGTAGTTCCAATAGCAGCTAGAGAGCCACAGGTTGTGATCCCTGTTATAGAATGGGATTGATAGATGCTGGCTGGAAGCTGGGGCAACGTCTCCACTCTGTAGTAGCTTTGGTACATGTCTCTCCGTGTCGGTGTAAGCTATAGGTACGGAACGTTAGTAGGTGGCTTGGCTGAGTGCACTGAGGCTCCCGGTGCTGCTCCTGTCCCAGATTAGCTGGTGTGTGTCTGCCTTGGCATGTTGCAGAGCAGGCGTGTGAGACATAAATAGAGCCTCCCAGACACCATTCCAGTTGTGCTTGTTCTACAGAATATGCAAATACGACTAATGTGTAATCTGCCCCTTTACTATGGACAATGGGGGTTATTCTGGTTCACTCGCAAAGGCAAATTCACCCACAGGTGGACAAAACCATGCTGCACTGCAGGTGGGGCTGATGTAACATGTGCAGAGAGAGTTAGATTTGGGTGAGTTATTTTGTTTCTCTGCAGGGTAAATACTGGCTGCTTCATTTTTATGCTGCAATATAGATATCAGTTTGAAGTACACCCCACCCAAATCTAACTCTCCATGCACAAGTTACATCAGGCCCACATGCAGTGCACATTGTTTTGTCCATCTGAGAGTGAATTTGCCTTTGTGAGTGAACCAGAATAACCTCCAAGGATCCTTGTTTACTAAACATTTGCACAGCCCATTGGTGTGCTATGTATGGATGCTTTGTGAGCTGCAAGCTGTCTTGAAATTGTCTTGCAACGTGTAAGAAGAGTCTCTAGCAATGCACTAGTTATCTGTGGTGGTGCACACTGACATAACAGTGACATAAGCCACCCCATATCTTGTTCGCAGATCAGTATGGAGGCACCAAGCAATGCTGAGTTACCCAGTAACTACTCTCACCCATACTTGTGTATATATAACCCATAGTTTTCAAGATTGGCTTACAGACTTTCAAAGCCCTTCTGGGCTCAAGCTTCTGGTTTCATACGGCTCAGCTCGGACTACTAGCAGTACCTAGAATCAGGGCTATGTTAGGGTATTGGCAAACTGGGCAGTGGCCCAGGGCCCTACCATTGTAAGGGCCTTTGAGCAGAAGCAGGGAGCTGCCACCGACTGGTGCCTTCGTAGTTTCTCGGGAGGTAGGTAGAGCATGCTGAATATAATTTATGTACAATGATTGATTGATAATCGCACACATAATCAGAACAGTCAGCCAGCCAGCATTTGCTATCTACCTCCCAGCCTGAAGCCAGAAAGGGAATGGCTGTCAGCAGTATGATTGATTGGGATGGCTGGAGCTATCTACCAATCAGAGTCCTGACAGCGAATAACTGTATGGGAGCATGTGGAGAGACGGCGCGGGATCATGGGAGAAGTAATTCATAATCGTTTTAATTTGTTCTCAGGAATGGGTAGATGTGTTCCTCAGTACATCGCTTTGCCTAGCTCCTACAAAGCTGTTAAGACCCAGCTGAGCATCGACGTGTACAACATAAGAAGGACAGGGACTGTATTTAAAGGACTCACTAAGTAGTCTAGTAAAATGTAACGTTTATTGAAAATTAGGGAATAATTAGTAATCACCAATAAAAGTTACATTTGAATAACTACTTATTGCGCCCTTTAAATACAGTCCCTTTCCTTCTTGTGTTGTACACTAAATACTATAAACTGTCCGGGGCAGCACCCTCGGCGCATAGATACAATACCTCAGAGTCCTATCAAACTCATTAATATATGGGATATTGGCATGGGGTGTTCTTTTTGCCCCAGAGGGGCTGACCCCAGATGAGACTCTTCCTGAATTCATGTGGTGGTCGAGTTTTGTGGCCTTGTGTCTCTTTATCCAAATATCCGTTATTGAAATTATTCTGAAAACCATAGTCTCCAGATGGAACTTTTTTTTTTGTTGTTGTTGCTAAATGCGCTACTGGGGACACCTGTACCAGCACTACAGGGGACATGCTATGTAACTGGCACTACAGGGGACATGCTATGTAACTGGCACTACAGGGGACATGCTATGTAACTGGCACTACAGGGGACATGCTATGTAACTGGCACTACAGGGGACACGCTATGTAACTGGCACTACAGGGGACACGCTATGTAACTGGCACTACAGGGGACACGCTATGTAACTGGCACTACAGGGGACACGCTATGTAACTGGCACTACAGGGGACACGCTATGTAACTGGCACTACAGGGGACACGCTATGTAACTGGCACTACAGGGGACACGCTATGTAACTGGCACTACAGGGGACACGCTATGTAACTGGCACTACAGGGGACACGCTATGTAACTGGCACTACAGGGGACACGCTATGTAACTGGCACTACAGGGGAGTGGATACGCTATGTAACTGGCACTACAGGGGAGTGGATACGCTATGTAACTGGCACTACAGGGGACACGCTATGTAACTGGCACTACAGGGGACACGCTATGTAACTGGCACTACAGGGGAGTGGATACGCTATGTAACTGGCACTACAGGGGACACGCTATGTAACTGGCACTACAGGGGACACGCTATGTAACTGGCACTACAGGGGACACGCTATGTAACTGGCACTACAGGGGACACGCTATGTAACTGGCACTACAGGGGACACGCTATGTAACTGGCACTACAGGGGACAAGCTATGTAACTGGCACTACAGGGGACAAGCTATGTAACTGGCACTACAGGGGACACGCTATGTAACTGGCACTACAGGGGACACGCTATGTAACTGGCACTACAGGGGACACGCTATGTAACTGGCACTACAGGGGACACGCTATGTAACTGGTACTACAGGGGACACGCTATGTAACTGGCACTACAGGGGAGTGGATACGCTATGTAACTGGCACTACAGGGGACACGCTATGTAACTGGCACTACAGGGGACACGCTATGTAACTGGCACTACAGGGGACACGCTATGTAACTGGCACTACAGGGGACACGCTATGTAACTGGCACTACAGGGGACACGCTATGTAACTGGCACTACAGGGGACAAGCTATGTAACTGGCACTACAGGGGACATGCTATGTAACTGGCACTACATAGAGAGTGACATGTACACACCGGTAGACCATTAGTACAGGTGAGGTATGTCTATAATATCCCTTTCACACCGCGCAAATAATCCGGGTCCGACCCGGGTCACTGTGGTTTGTGAAAGGGCCTTTTGACAATTGCACGGACCTGGGTTGCTGGGCAGTGTGAACTAATAACCTGGGTTGACCGACCCGGGTCTCATTAACACTAACTGAACTGTGTCCAAATCCGGGGTGCGATCGGGCATTAGCTATGTGAAAGGGATATAAGTTAAGTAGACCCAACTTTGGCCAGATGTGCCCGCAAGGACCCGTTAACAGTCATCGGTATAATCTCACATTACTGGTATTATTTTGCCTATGAGATAGGAGCTCAGCCGCCTTGCTGTGGAAACGTGGACAGCTCAGTATTGTTCTGATCCTGTTTTATCCATTGTGCAGGTTGTAACACGAATGAACAAAGCAATGTGGTAATTAGGACACGCATGAATCACTGTGACTGCTGTTTAGATGCCAGGGAAGGGGCGTTATTTGTAGTTATTGAAAATAAGTCATAAATCTGTGGCGGCAGCAGTGTTGTTCTGTGACCGGTGCTATTTGTCCTCCGGAATACACAAAGCGGTTGTGTTGGTGAAGCGGGGGAACAGATGGACCAATCGGCTACTTAAAAAAATCTGCCTTGTCTATATTTTTATATGGTGCACAATTGGGTGCAACATTCCGTTAAATTACAATACCCAATGCCATTAATACTTTATGTGCAGAATATCAATACAAGAAGACTCTGGATAGCTTTTCTGAGGCGTCACGCTGGTTGCTGAGGGATACGACACATTTGTACACGTTGTCATGTTCTTCATTAGGCAAATGGGAATAAATACCACTTCGACGAATACAGACCTCCGTTAACACACATGAATGATAATTTGGGACCCTGATAAATATTGAAGCCTGTGAGAAATCATCTCCATATGCAAAGTACCATGTTTTCAGATAGAAAATCTGCAGCAATCAGTGAGTTTTGCATTTTGCCTGATTGTCTCCTAAGGCGGAGATAAGACATTGATTTGTGGCTTTCGTTCCGATAAACTTGTACTAGTGTACGGTCATGTGTGCGAGACGGTCTGTCTCAGGGATCTGTGAGACCTCCATCCGGCGATGGTTGACCCTGTTGCTCTTTGACCGGCTTTTCTGGTAACCAAAACTTTCCTGTTGCAGATTACAATCAAACCTTTTCCTGCAAAACATGTAACATTACCAATTAACCTTTTATTGAGGGGGAAATGAGAAACTAGATAAAAACTTGGCTTATGCAGTTTAATGTAACCTTATTAAATATGTAAAGCATGAAAAGATATGATTCGTATGGATGACCGGCCTCACAGCCTAACAAGCAGTGCTTGTATATGGACAAAAAACCACAGGGTTGGACCTTAAGGCCTGACTTTGGCCGGTATAAGGTCTAGCTTTGTACCAGGAGACAGAAGTGACTGCACCTAGGCCAGAGCAATGGATGACCGAGTATTCTGATCATTAGACAGACAGTGGCTGTATCTGCACAACGTGCAGGTGTGGTTATTTGTGGACAGTGAACATGGATGACATGAGGGAGGTGAGGGCGTTTCTAGTGATAAACAATAACTAAACCTCTCCAAAGACTCGTGCAAAGGTCGGGTTTGGGATAGGAGTACAGGACGAGTGGGGGCGGTGAGGTACATAAAATGTGTGACAGATTTAGAGTTAGCTCACTTTAAACTACAATGTAATGATGAAGGTTCTCAGCATTCCTGGTCTACATGTACAGGTTACAGCCGTAAGACCCATGTTCTTTATGGTCCAGGGGATTAGGGTCCCGATAATATATATATGTGTGTGTGTGTGTGTTGAGAAATGACCTTGTTTCTCAGTGATGTCACTATTAGTGGTGTATTGATTGGCTGCATTGTTACACCTCCTGACATGATGCCTCCTTACTGTGGGGTAAATCTATGAAGCCGTGATGAGGAGTGCCGGAGTTGCCATGGGCCGGAGGAGGAGTGGCCCATGGCAACCAATCAGCACTGAAGTAACAGCTATAATTGACATAATATAAAATTATACAGAGCAGCTGATTGGTTGCCATGGGCCACTTCTCCTCTGGCTCACTTCTCCTCCCTTATCACTCCTCCCTTATCACTGCTATCCCATCTACCCCTGTGTGGCAAATCCTTTCCAGCCTATTACAGAGGATAACAGTAAAGCCTTTAGTTGCGGCTTATTGTAAAGCCCTGTAACTTTGCTTCTTCCTGCTGCCTAATATCCCAGTGACATACCTAAACCATCTTTTCCTCTCTCTCTTGCTGTACCGGTCTCGTCACACCTTATGTCTGGCATGTTTTCTTCCTCCTTTGCATTGTGAGCTCATGTAGGCTGGTACCTCATGGCAACCAGTACCAGTGCTTATTTATAGTGTGTCTTCTGTGTTGTGTCAGCAGCGCTGGATGTGTGTGATTGCAGCAAGGTGCATTTCAGCTGTAACGGGTTAAACATTATAGATGTACAGGAGGGAGGTGTGCTTGTGTAATGCAGTAGTGATTGCTGGAGAATGTTACACCCAAATAGTCCACTGTAGTGTGGGAACAGTGTGCTGCCTGTACGTACATTCGCTCTCCACGTATTGCCATGTCTCTGGTCTATCGGGAACATAATGGCTGCTAGATTTATTTATTAACAATTATTTGTATAGCACCAGCACATTCCATTGCACTGTACAAGTGGGAACACCATAGAGGTAAAACAAGTAAGTTCTAGGAAGATGTGTTTCCTAACTAACCCTGAATGATCTGCAGCCGGCAATGTGCTCTGTAAACTTGGGTATTCTGTATGCTGATTGGCTACAAGCTGGTCCAGTATTCTGCTGCTCTGATTGGATACAGGTAGGTTAATTCATGTCAGTGTTCTTCTTCTGTCATTGGCGAATGGGTGGACTGGTACTGTCAGTGTTCTACTTCTGTCATTGGTTACAGGGTGGCCCGGTCCTGTGACTGTTCTACTTCTGTCATTGGCTACAGGGTGGCCCGGTCCTGTGACTGTTCTACTTCTGTCATTGGCTACAGGGTGGCCCGGTCCTGTGACTGTTCTACTTCTGTCATTGGCTACAGGGTGGCCCGGTCCTGTGACTGTTCTACTTCTGTCATTGGCTACAGGGTGGCCCGGTCCTGTGACTGTTCTACTTCTGTCATTGGCTACAGGGTGGCCCGGTCCTGTGACTGTTCTACTTCTGTCATTGGCTATGATGTGGCCCGTCCTGTGAGTGTTCTACTTCTGTCATTGGTTACACAAGGTGGACTGGTACTGTCAGTGTTCTACTTCTGTCATTGGCTATGATGTGGCCGGTCCTGTGAGTGTTATACTTCTGTGCTTTGAAAGCTAGTAGATGTAGTTTCACTTGGAGCCAACAGATGGCAATCTTTTATAGCCACACGGACAATTGACATCTATATAGATCAGGCATTCCCAACCACGGTCCTCAAGGCACACCAACAGTGCAGGTTTTGTAGATATCCAGGCTTGAGCACAGGTGACTTAATTAGTATCTGAGGGAATCTGATTAAACCATCTGTGCTGAAGCCTGGATATCACTAAAACCTGCACTGTTGGTGTGCCTTGAGGACCGTGGTTGGGAATGCCTGATATAGATGATATTGAGAGCAATGGAACAGATTGGTATATCAACTCCTTCATTACTTATGTTTGATAAATGATCTTCTAAGAAAGTCTTTATAGATTTTGTGCACCCTGTACTACAGAACGTCTCATTTTGTTCTGTACGTTGTCATCTGGCTGAACAAACACTCCGTGTTTGTCCTTCTGGTCGATGGGTTTGTGGGACAGCTTAATTTATTCTGTATACATGTTGTTGCTCAGTAAACGGCAAACCGGGATCTTTTATTATTATCTAATGTTCCTATGATGTCACAAGGTGTCCGCAGCTCTGTTCCCAGATTGAACACCATTACATGGGAAAACGTGGGCTTACCATTGCCATAATGATGACATCAAAGGCAGGAATGGGCGAGCGCTCCACAACCTACAATAGCTCACACTGCTAGGGGCAGGAATAAAGCAGCATTCTGATTGGCTGTATTCTCCCCCGCTAAGGCAGACCTTATTGAGAGGGGAGTAGGATGCAAATCAGAATGCTGCTGCATTCCTGCTCGTGTTCTGCTAGTATGGAGTTAACATTTTGTCTCTTAGACCTTTCTCTAAGTTAACCCGTTGTGTGGCAAGGGAATTTGTCAAGATAGGTGTGAAAATTGGCAAGAAAACGTTTTTTTTTTTTTTTATTAACAGTTTCAGTGCCAGTGCCAGTGCCTCAAAATATCCGTTAAAAAATGCCAGCGCCGCCCACAGCGACTGTTCTGTTTTTTGGGTGCAATATTTAACTAGACTTCAATTCATTGACTTGGCCGTATTTGCATTTATTTACACTAAAAGAACAGGATCGCTGGCAGCAACCTTGGCACTCCAAGGGTTAAGTATGTGTAGAGGCCAGAAGACGGGTTATGGATTGTCCCGTGTAGCTGCACTGCTTCCAGTAATAAAGCTTTTCATTTCAAAATTACATTTACACAAAGGGTATTAATGCAAAAAAAACAATAATGTTTCAAAACCACTAATTTCTATTAATGTTATTGACCAGATGGGATTATTTTCCAAGTAGAACTCCGCCACCGATTGCTGTCATTGGTTGGATACTGTCTTGGACAGTCCGGTATCTAACATCTGAGACTGTGCAGGCTAATGTTACCTAGGCGAGATGAGCAGGTTCATTGCCAGCAAACCTGCGGTTGAGTTCAGGCTGCTTGGAGGTCACTCTGTCTCTAGGAACTGTTTATATCAGGCATGTCCAAGCTGTGGCCCTTCAGCTGTTGTGAAACTACACATCCCAGCATTCCTTGCCATAGTTTTAGCATTCCCTAATAACAAAACTGTGGCAAGGTATGATGGGGCTTGTAGTTTCACAACGGCTGGAGGGCCATAGTTTGGACATGCCTGGTTTATAACTGTTTTGCTTACCTTACATGTGTGTGTTATACTACTTTCAGACCGCAAATGCCGTGTCGCACATGGGATTAGGACACGGGTCCCATCCCCAGAGCAACACGGCAATGCGGTCTGAAAGTTCCGACACGGCATATTGCCGAGTCGGTGACGTCACATGGGGCGGTGCTGGGCGGCGGCGCGTCATCGGGGGCTCGAGAGGAGGCAGTACTTGGAGCTGACAGTGCTGCCTCCTCCATACTGTGAACGGGACACGGGTCGCTCGACCCAGGCACCCGTTCACACTGCGCTTGACACGGGTTATAGCCGTGTTCAACCCTGGTCATTACCAGGGTTGAACACCTGTGTTGCTCGACCCGTGGTGGCCTTTTCAGACCGCACCGTGACCCGTGTTTAGGCCCCGCGAACACGGCAATAAGCCGTGTTCGGAGTGCGGTCTGAAAGCGGTATTACTGTATATCTGTAATCTGTTATGTGTGTGCATGTTTTTTTTTTTAGTTTATTTGGTGACACAGTTATGTTAGGGTGCTGAAAGCTCGCACTGCGTCTTTCCATATAGTTGTTAAACATATCACATACAGTAGTTAAAATATTCACCTGTTTGACAATTTTCACATTTTATTTGCATACATTATGGAATCAAAATGTATTTATTCAAACCGCCTTACCCCAGCTCTGCACAAAGTACTTGGTTATGTAAATACATGCTAAAGGTATAACTGTATTCCAAATAAAAACAGATGGTCCCCAGAGGTTTCCGAAGTTAATTATAGGAGTCCATCTGACTGTTGCGGTTGATTTCAAAATAAAAACCTGCGCGTGCGCCAGGCGCCGTCGTTTTTTGCTTTGCGAATAAGAGCTTCATCATGGTTCAAAGAATTGTCAGGGTAAAGGTAGATTGAAAGGCACCGGCCAAATTAAAATCTACAGGAAGATTTTAAGGACGTTTTAAATATTACATGGAGTACTGACATGTCATTCATAAAGAAATGGGGAAATTTGGCACAACTGTGCATTTGTTTAGTGCCAGGTGCACTATAAAACGGACATCTGTACAAGCTGGAGTCCGGTCAGGAAGACTATGGCATCTCTGATGGTTATAGGTTTCCATGGTAGATCGGAGAGAATGTCCTACAGAAAGCCGGGCACCACCTACACTAATGTACCCTCATTCCTGCTCTTCACCCACCAATACCACCCACACTGATGCTTTGTTACACCTGCCTTACACCCACCTATACTACTTACACTAATACACACCCTCACACCTACCTTTCTCTCATCTATACTACTTATGCCCCCTAATACCTTCTCTAGTCCCATCTACATTACTCACTCTGATGCTCCCTCACACCTACACTACCCACACTATTGTACCCTGATATCTACCCTACTCCCACCTACAGTATACTACTCACTCTGATGCTTCCTCACACCTACACTACCCACACTATTGTACCCTGATATCTACCCTACTCCCACCTATAGTATACTGCTCACACTAATGCTCACTCACACCTACACTACTCCCACCTACAGTATTCTACTCACACTGATTCTCACTCACCAACCCTACTCCCTCCTACAGTATACTACTCACTCTGATGCTCCCTCACACCTACACTACCCACACTATTGTACCCTGATATCTACCCTACTCCCACCTACAGTATACTACTCACTCTGATGCTTCCTCACACCTACACTACCCACACTATTGTACCCTGATATCTACCCTACTCCCACCTATAGTATACTGCTCACACTAATGCTCACTCAGACCTACACTACTCCCACCTACAGTATTCTACTCACACTGATTCTCACTCACCAACCCTACTCCCACCTATACTACTCACACTGATGCTCCCTCACACCTACACTATATTGTACCCTGATATCTACCCTATTCCCACCTACAGTATACTACTCACTCTGATGCTTCCTCACACCTACACTACCCACACTATTGTACCCTGATATCTACCCTACTCCCACCTCCAGTATACTACTCACTCTGATGCTCCCTCACACCTACACTACTCACACTATTGTACCCTGATATCTACCCTACTCCCACCTACAGTATACTACTCACTCTGATGCTCGCTCACACCTACACTACCCACACTATTGTACCCTGATATCTACCCTACTCCCACCTACAGTATACTACTCACTCTGATGCTTCCTCACACCTACACTACCCACACTATTGTACCCTGATATCTACCCTACTCCCACCTACAGTATACTGCTCACACTAATGCTCACTCAAACCTACAGTATTCTACTCGCACTGATTCTCACTCACCAACCCGACTCCCACCTATACTACTCACACTGATGCTCCCTCACACCTACACTATTGTACCCTGATATCTACCCTATTCCCACCTCCAGTATACTACTCACACTGATGCTTCCTCACACCTACACTACCCACACTATTGTACCCTGATATCTACACTACTCCCACCTACAGTATACTACTCACTCTGATGCTTCCTCACACCTACACTACCCACACTATTGTACCCTGATATCTACCCTACTCCCACCTATAGTATACTGCTCACACTAATGCTCACTCACACCTACACTACTCCCACCTACAGTATTCTACTCACACTGATTCTCACTCACCAACCCTACTCCCACCTATACTACTCACACTGATGCTCCCTCACACCTACACTATTGTACCCTGATATCTACCCTATTCCCACCTACAGTATACTACTCACACTGATGCTCACTCACACCTACCCTACTCCCACCTGTACTACTCACACTGATGCTCACTCACACCTACACTACCCACACTATTGTACCCTGATATCTACCCTACTCCCACCTACAGTATACTACTCACACTGATGCTCTCTCACCTACCCTACTCCCATCTACAGTATACTACTCACACTGATACTCACTCACACCTACCCTACTCCCACCTATACTACTCACACTGATGCTCATTCACACCTACAATACCCACACTATTGTACCCTGATATCTACCCTACTCCCACCTACAGTATACTACTCACACTGATGCTCTCTCACCTACCCTACTCCCACCTGTAATACTCACACTGATACTCACACCTACCCTACTCCCACCTGTACTACTCACACTGATGCTCACTCACACCTCCCCTACTCCCACTTTTACTACCCTACTCCCACCTATACTACTCACACTGATACTCACACTTACCGTACAACCACCTGTACTACTCACACTGATGCTCACTCACACCTACCCTACTCCCACCTGTAATACTAACACTGATGCTCACACCAACCCTACTCCCACCTATACTACTCACACTGATGCTCCCTCACACCTACACTATTGTACCCTGATATCTACCCTATTCCCACCTACAGTATACTACTCACACTGATGCTCACTCACACCTACCCTACTCCCACCTGTACTACTCACACTGATGCTCACTCACACCTACCCTACTCCCACCTATACTACTGATGCTCACTCACAACTACACTACCCACACTATTGTACCCTGATATCTACCCTACTCCCACCTACAGTATACTACTCACACTGATGCTCACTCCCACCTACCCTACTCCCATCTACAGTATACTACTCACACTGATACTCACTTACACCTACCCTACTCCCACCTGTACTACTCACACTGATGCTCACTCACACCTCCCCTACTCCCACTTTTACTACCCTACTCCCACCTATACTACTCACACTGATACTCACACTTACCGTACAACCACCTGTACTACTCACACTGATGCTCACTCACACCTACCCTACTCCCACCTGTAATACTAACACTGATGCTCACACCTACCCTACTCCCACCTGTACTACTCACACTGATGCTCAATCAAACCTACCCTACTCCCACTTTTACTACCCTACTCCCACCTATACTACTCACACTGATGCTCACACTTACCGTACAACCACCTGTACTACTCACATTGATGCTCACACCTACCCTACTCACACCTACCGTACAACCACCTGTACTATTCACACTGATGCTCACTCACGCCTACCCTACTCCGACCTGTACTATTCACACTGATTCTCACTCACACCTACCCTACTCCCACCTACAGTACACTACTCATACTGATGCTCACTCACACCTACCCTACTCCCACCTGTAATACTCACACTGTTCACACCTACCCTACCCTACTCCCACCTGTACTACTCACACCTACCGTACAACCACCTGTACTACTCACACTGATGCTCACTCACACCTACTTTACTCCCATCTGTAATACTCACACTGATTCTCACTCACACCTACTTTACTCTCATCTGTACTACTCACACTGATGCTCACTCTCACCTACCCTACTCCCACCTACAGTATACTACTCATACTGATGCTCACTCACACCTACTCTACCTCTCCACTTTGCTACTTACACTGGTGCTTACTCACACCTGGCAGTACGGATGGTGTAATGGTTAGCATTACTGCCTCACAGCACTGAGGTCATGGGTTCAATACCCACCATGGCCCTAACTGTGCGGAGTTTGTATATTCTCCCCATACTTGGGTGGGTACCCTCCGGGTACTCCGGTTTCCTCCCACAATCCAAAAATATACTGCTAGGCTAATTTGGCTCCCAACAAAATTAACCCTAGAATGTCTGTGTGTGCGTGTACATGTGGTAGGGAATATAGATTGTAAGCTCCACTGTGGCAGGGACTGATGTGAATGGTCAAATATTCTCTGTAAAGCGCTGCAGAATCTGTGTGCGCTATATAAGAAACTGCTAATAAATAAATAAATACACCTACCCTACTCCCACCTGTACTATTCACACTGATGCTTACACCTACCCTACTCCCACCTACAGTATACTACTCATACTGATGCTCACTCTCACCTACCCTACCTCTCCACTTTGCTACTTACACTGGTGCTTACTCACACCTACCCTACTCCAACCTGTACTATTCACACTGATGCTCACACCTACCCTACTCCTACCTGTACTACTCACACTAGGACCCCCTTACACCAACCTTACATTTAGGCTGGGTTCACACTAGAATGCTGTATGGTTTGTTCATGTGACTAACAACCTATTTTGAGGGAATCAGCAGATGTGCATTATATATATATATATATATATATATATATATATATATATATATATATATATATATATATATATATATATATATATATATATATAATTTTTTTTTTTTTTTTATTTATTTATTGTCCCTCACAGACATATCGTACGTGTGACTTGCTGGCCGCCTATACACTGGCTGCAGCAGGCACCGACCTCACAGTTGAACCGCCATATTTATTCATTTATTTATTAACAGTTTCTTATATAGCGCATACATATTCCGCAGCGCTTTACAGAGTAAATTGGAGCTTACAATCTATATTCCACATGTACTGTACATGCACACAGACATTCTAGGGGTAATTTTGTTGGAAGCCAATTAACCTACCAGTATATTTTTGGATTGTGGGAGTAAACTGGAGCACCCGGAGGAAACCCACGCAAACACTGGGAGAATATACAAACTCCGCACAGTTAGGGCCATGGTGGGTAAAATGACCACCCAGTTGTGACATCTGCACAAACATAATGGTAAAGGGGCCTACATAAGTAGCGACACTGCTGAGCAGTCTGAATGATGCCCGATCATCAGAACACTCAACAAGTTCACCCAGCACACAGCGATGTGTCAGTTCTGTGTGCTGGGCGATCTATCAGGGCCAGTGTTCTCCGGTGAGAACACTGGTCCTGCCCGGCGATTAACGAGATCTATCCAGCATGCTGGGCTGCGCATCGCTATCGCCCCTACACATGGAGCATTTTAAAATGCCCCAAATTTGCTACGTGTGTGGGCCTCATAAGTGTTTCTGCTTACCTGAT
This sequence comes from Crinia signifera, assembly GCF_055691185.1. Classification (NCBI taxonomy): domain Eukaryota; kingdom Metazoa; phylum Chordata; class Amphibia; order Anura; family Myobatrachidae; genus Crinia; species Crinia signifera. The sequence goes on along the minus strand of NC_139219.1, from coordinate 312,581,994 downwards.
TGGTTGGAGAGGGTGTACTCCGCCTTACACTGTAGCCACACTAATGCACCCAATCAGCTGTCCTGATCTCCCCTCGGAGCCTCACTTAGGTGTAGACCCTGTCAGCAGCATGACCCTTGCTACCTGCTTATATGTCTGCAGCTCTATGTACGTCCTCTATTCTGTTACATGGCACGTTCCAAAACTAGTTCTATTGCAGTGCACAGATGTGCACACTCGTCCATATAAGGTGACGGCTGTAATTCCAGCTAAAGATGCTTCTAAGTCATTAGCGCAGTGAATTCTTTTATATCCTGGTTCCAGTGGGAAGAATTCTGGGATAAAGCCACTTTCATTTCGCGATGTAGGAAAAATGTGAAACATGGCATCAGTGCGGCTGAGAGCTTTATATTTATAGCCACTGTTCTCGCATTTGTGGATTCCAGTCTGTGCCGTTAGATATTTACATTGTGACACGTGACTACAAACCTCTGCTATTTATGTATCCAGCACAGCAATCTCACACGCTGTATAACCACAGCTGGGAGGTGCCAGGAAGCCCTCAGCCCTGCAATTAGATCTGTTATCAGCGCACATTCCTCTCAAGCCGGTGACAGTATCGTTTAGAACCCTGTGGGGCTTCTGCCTCACAGTACTGGGGAGAATAGAACAATGCCTATTATCAGAAGTGCCAAAATAACGCATAATTAGTGTTATTTCATCCAAGCAGTTCTGTTATCTGCCTTTGATTTATCATGTCTTGTAGTTGGGGGTCAGGGAGCGAGTCGCTGATTGGGGGCCATACGGTTGCCAGTGAAGTGTCAGAGTTATGGCTGGGATGGGAGCGCTAGACACCACATTCTCGGTTCTGTAATCCTTGGTGAGAGTGCAGTTGACCCCGATGCCTGCAACACTTATAAGCTACCAGGATGGCTAATCGTTGAGGCTCTTTGATACCACAATAGGTATGAAGCACAGATTCTCAAACTCAGTCCTCGGGAACCCACCGATTTAATGTTTTGCAGGTCTCCTCGCACAGAATCACAAGTGAAATAATTAGCTCCACCTGTGGATCTTTGAAATACGTCATTGTGTAATGAATGCACCTGAGGACAGAGTTTGAGAACCCCTGGTATAGAGATCCAGGACAGATAACCTTCCAGGACCACAGAAGGAATAAGTAATATTTAGGGTTTTGGAACCCCACTGGGTTTGTACCGTTATTGTAGCACAGGGGTTGGTAATATACAAGCCAGTCAGTGTTTAAGTTAGTAGCTTGCGAAAAGTTTGAAGGAGCCAGGTGAGCTGACTTCCACTGACCTAAACTCCCAAACGTTTTACACAATAAATATATATATATTTCTCTCACAGAGTGCAACTAAGCTGATCATCCACTCATTAGTCATCTCACGGCTTGACTACTGTAATGCTCTTCTCACCGGCCTCGCTCAATCCCAACTAGCTCCTCTCCAATCTGTCCTCAATGCTGCAGCCAGGCTTATCTTCCTCTCCCGCTAGTGATGGGAAATCTAGTTCGTTTTGGTGACTAGTTCATTATGATCTAGTTCACCCAAAAGATTAGATCAGAAGATTAGTTCATCTAGTTCATTTAGTTCATTATTCCAGCACTGACTCAGAGACTGAGAGGAGTGCATGGATCTAGATGAACTAGACTAGATTATGACACACAGAGCAGGCATTGTAATACCAGCTCATTGTAGGAGTTTAGTCTTGTTAGAATGATCATATACTGTAGGTTTAATAAATCAGATTATTTTAGAAAAGCAATAAATTATACAGCACACTTATAGTGACATGTTTATTGTTTAGCTCTGCAATATTAATCCCATTGTGGTGGTTATTTTACCTTCCATAATATGCAAGTAAAATACCCAAATTCAGAGTAATTTAAAAAGTCAATTTTTTTCTGCTTTTAAAATACAGTAATTAGAAAAAAACATGTCCCCTTGCCCCAATTTAGCTGACCTTAGAGAGAGATAAAGTAGAGACTTTGCAAAGTAACCAGTTGCTGATTGGTTGCTAGGGGCAACTGCTCCACTGTATGTATCATGAAGGTTCATACATATCCATCTCTGACTGTAATGTGGAGTAAACAGAGCTACTACAGTATACTGTATGACATGCAGCAGCCAGCACTGTGTCTGTGGCTGCATACACACAATACATGTGCCTGAGCACAGCAGTGCCACACATGGTAGCTCACAGGTACTGTACAGTCTCATTATGGTGTATAGTCAGAGATTAGTTCAGGGATCTGTATGATCAGTGAACTAATTGAACTACTGAACTATTTGCAGGACTCATGAGTCATCAGGACAATGTAGTTCATTTGGATCCGCAGAGTCCAGACCATGTGTGAGCTCAGCACTGCCATCTTTGGCAGCTACCATGTACTGCCTCCTGTGTATTGCATGAGAGCTGATAACATGGCTGCTGCAGAAGCTCCTACCCAGATCCCAGCAGAAGATTTAGCACAGCAGTATGCTCAGGACCCAGTACCAGAAGCAGCAGCAGTAAGTGTTTGGACATCTGAACTAATCATATAATGATAGCATCACATAAAGGTGAGCAGCATGAGCACACATTCTCACTCACAGACACACCACACATAGACTTTGGCTAGGCAGTGCATATTTATATTTTATTAGATTTGTATTTGCTGGGCTTTATTGTACTTTTAACTTTAGATTCAGAAAGTAAAGATCCAGTAAATGAGCCTTATGGAGCTGCTGGGCTCTGTCTGTCTGTGTTACACTGGGCTCTGTCTGTGTGTGTGTTACACTGGGCTCTGTCTGTCTGTGTTACACCTCCCACTTGCTTTACTTCCTGGTGAACTAAATGAACTAATCTTTGCCAGAGCAGTGATCTGAACGATTTAGTTCACTTTGAAGATTAGTTCATTTTGAACTAATCATTCACGAACTACCCATCACTATCTCCCGCTGCTCAAATTCTGCTACTCCCCTTCAACAAAATCTGCACTGGCTTCCATTCCCCTACAGAATCCTCTTCAAACACCTCACACTCACATACAGGGCCATCTCTAATTCCATTGCTCCATATATCTCTAACCTCATCTCCATTCATACACCCTCCCGCCCTCTACGGTCAGCTGACGACTGTCGTCTCTCCTCCACCCTGATCACTGCTTCCCATGCTAGAGTACAGGACTTTGCCCGTGCTGCACCCCTTCAGTGGAACGCACTCCCTCGCTCCATTAGACTCTCCCCGACCTTGCAAAGCTTCAAACGGGCACTGAAAACTCACCTTTTCATCAAAGCGTACCCTTCCACTGCATAAACCAGCTGGTTCTCCGACCCCTTGCCTGTTTACATCCTGCTATCTAACCACCACCCCCTCGCTTGCACCTCTTGTAATCTGTCTGTCTCCCCTTCCTACTAGATTGTAAGCTCCTCCGAGTAGGGCCCTCTTCCCTCCTGTTGTCAAAGCCCACTTCTCTTCACATTTCACTCACTGCTCTCCTTTACTCCAACACCCAGTGACCATCTTCATACTCATCTCCATCATTGGCCTCAAGCCTCTAGTTGTATGTTGATTGGGTCCTCACTACTTACATTTAAGCTGTAATGTGTATTGAACTGTGGTGCTCTTTTATTTGTACTGTATTTTTGTTATTTATTCAATGTTATGCCAAGTTTTGTCTCCCTGTATTGTTCCTTTGTACGGCGCTGCGAAACACTTGTGGCGCCTTATAAATAAAATTATAATAATAATAATAATAATATATATTGTAGACCTTGATGCACTTTATTCCACAGCTGGTGACCTGACATATCCAGGGCATCATTGCTTTATTCCTGCAAATATACTGTATAATGACATCTCTGTGCTAGAATTGTAATGTAGTGAGCATCTATTCTTGGCTTTCAGGGGTTAAATAGCACTGCTGGGGTCTATTGTGCCACAGAGCATGCGCAATGTCTTCCTGCAGGCTGTGTGATGCCTCTGTGCTTGTCTGAAAACATCCACAACAACAGTAAGTTGCTCTGCATAGCCAATCAGCATCAGCAGAGGCAACACGGGAAGGAGGGACATGTCCCTGCACATTTCACGGGAAGGTCCCGGGAGCAACCCTGCTAGCTAGCAGGGTCAAAATCCTGGCAAATTGGTCCCGGGAATTTGTCCCGGGACCCTTTACACCAACGCTAGTCCCGGGTTGTTCCCGGGGCCAACCCGGGAATTTCGGCTTGTGTGAAAGGGGTATTATTAAAGTAATTAAGTCAAAGTTGTAGTGGGAAAAATGTCTTCAGTTTCATTGTAAACTGCGCAGACAGCTATCAGCCAGTGGTCACATGTCTCCGGCTCACGACTCGGGTTTTACAAGCTTATACCACCTTATTCCACCCGTTACACATCAGATTAATCATGTTGGCTATGGATTTCAGTATCAACAATGGTGACTAATTGTGCAAACATACACAGATGGATTCATACCAGAAAATAGATAGGGTAGCAGATATCTGTGTGTTTATATCTATCATTTAGTGTTCACTCTAGGATTTTTTTAGGGCAGGGTACTGACCACCAGGCAGGGCACTTTTTTGAATCGGTAGGGCACATTTTATATTAGAAATTCACGTTAGAAACAAACAAACAAAAAATATATAAAAAAATTGCACGCTGCACTAGGATTGCGCCTATTAAACATTGTCGTTCCCTGCTATTCCTATTACATATTCTGTCGTAATGACGACATTATGGCACACACTGTAATGCCTCTTACACATTATACCACACACCATTATGCCCATTCCACATGATGGCACACACTGAAAGTTTTCAGCGGCATGTCAGTGTGCTGTTTGGTGGGCAGCGTATGGGCGCACAGTCCCACACATTGGTGCATTTTGAGGTTTTAAATGCGGGCAGGGTGCGGCACCCTACAAAAGAAGCTTAGAGGGAACACTATATCTTTCATCTAGGGTCATACAATTTCTTGCACACCAGTCTTCTACAGGCCGAGTATCCCTTATCTAAAAATGCTCGGGACCACAAGTATTTTGGATAAGGGATTGGTCCGTATTTTGGAATATTTTTTTTTTTTACATGAATTGCGTGGATGACGTCATGATGTCACCCGTGCAATGCATCCTTGGGATCGGGGATGCCTCTAAAGACAGGTGATGTTGCCCATAGCAACCACTCAGATATGGCCTATCATTTTCTAGGATGCAATAGAGCAGTGGTTCTCAACATCGGTCCTCACGACCCCCCCAACAGTGCCCGTTTTCCAGGTCTCCACACAGAATCACAGGTGAAATAATTACCTCCACCTGTGATCTTTTTAAAATGTTTCAGATAATAATGAGTGCACCTGCCGGGTGACCTGGAAAACGTGCACTGTTGGGGGGTCCGGGGGAAATAGCAACGGGTGCCTGTTCAGTGCTGTCATTCCCGACAGCATTAAAGCGGTAGCTCGTCAGAACGGACCCGACTTTAAAAGCAGTCGGGCCTGTTTTGCCGAAAACGTCCGTGGATTGTCGAGATCGCGGATGGATCTTGGCAATCCACGGTCGTTTTCAGAGATGCGCCTGTAATATAGGTAGCGAAGACTCCCCAATAATGGGTAGTGTGTTACAAGGCTGGACCGTTTTAGGTGGGGTAGCCTAGGAAATCACTGCTTTGTCACCTGAGGTAAGGCCTTCTCAGTTGCTGGTGGCGATATCCTGCAGTGCCCTATAACTGTAGCTGATTGGCTAGTTATTAGTAACACCTGTTGCATAAAATATCACCTAGGTACTTTACATGATATGTGACGATTGAGGATGGTCCCTGAGGCCAGTGATGTGTGCAGCTCAGACCTGACTGGTCACACGCAGCGCTGCAGAGCATCACTGATCCTTATCAGGCTGGCTTCTGGCTATATGATGTGTGGCTGCCGGTTCCCATATCCACCTGCCTCGTACCATGGGGATCCGGCTTCCTGTCATTAGTCATACGTCCGTTATTTCTCCATGTGCCGCACAGGAGCCTCCTCAGTGTAGCTCATATACGGCGTTGTCTGCACCACTGGAGGTTAACAGGGTTGGAAGTTCGACACAAGCATTAGGTCATCAATGGCAAGGTCGACAGTCAAAAGGTTGACATGCCATCAGGCGGTATTTCATGCCCTACTATCCACTAGGGCATGGTGGGAGAATAGAATAGTGTGCCGAGTGTATCATGTCGACTATGTCGTATCGATCTGTTGACCTTGCCATTGTTTCCCTAATGCTCATGTCGACCTTCCAACCCTGTTGACCTAAGCCAGGCATGTCCAACGTTGGCCCTCCAGATGTTTTGAAACTACACATCCCAGCATGCTTTGCAATAGTTTTAGCATTCTCTAATAGCAAAACTGTGGCAAAGCATGCTGGGATGTGTAGTTTCAAAACATCTGGAGGGCCAACGTTGGACATGCCTGACCTAAGCCATTTTGATTTTTTTCCAGATGTCGACATAAGCCCCATCTACCGTCAGCCATCAACACAATAGGTGAAATTTACTACGATGTATATTCTACTTCACATGTGATGTTGCTATGGGCAACCAATCAGAATCTACTTATTTATTTAGCACCCTCTAGAATATAGTAGACAGGATTTGATTGGTTGCCCATAGCAACAATCACATGTGAAGTAGAATACACATCTTAGTAAATTTCCCCCGATGCATGTTGACCTAAATTGGATGGAGCCAGTGACCCCTGCCCTCCTGTATATCTTTGGGGTCTTTTTTATAATTTACCATCCCAGTGGGTACAGAGGGAGAATATAATAGCCTGCCAAAAGCAGCACAGAGCCCGTGTCGACCTGTGTCGTCAGACAAAAAAACGGTGAAAAATCTTTTGACTACGTCAACCTTTTTTCATGTGTCTGCTTTTGACTGTCGACCAATAGATACCCATTTATAAGTAATAAACATGCTGCTTACAATGTACAGTATAATCCTTTCCTAGGCGTATATACCCACAGAAATGATGGGTTGGCGATGGGTGGCAGCACCCAGAGGCATCTGGACTTGGCTTGTAGGCACACGGCAGCCTAGAGGGCCGCTGCACAGCTTCTTCCTGGTCCAGGTGGCTGGTCATGGTGTCACATGCTGGTACAGGGCGATTATTGCCCTGCTCATGTGAAATAACTAGTGTCCGAGATACTGTCGGATACACGAGCGCCCCCTGCAGGAAGTATGTGGGAACCATACACTATTAGGGTTCCTTAAGGACTGGAGATGGAAAACCTGCTTTAGAGTGTAAGCTTTGGTGAGCACAGTCCTCCCTCCCTATCTGCATTAATGCGCCATTTGTATGTTGTAGGGTTTATAACTCTGACTGGACAGTGACGCTGGGTTACTGGCCCATTAGAAATTAACTGGACAAAAATGACCTGACTTAAAATCAAGTTCTAAGTCAGTCTATCGGGATGAATGTAGAACAGACACCGGCAATGAGCAGAAGATTTATTTATTTATTTTCCTTGTAATTATAGTAAAATAATCGGAATGGGATCATTGGATAGACAGCAACTTGGTCTACAAGCATTAGGTTGAGATGACTGAAGGTTGACAGTCTTCGGGCTCGGTGCCTCGCTACGCTCCGCACACTATTTTATTCTCCTACCACGCCCTAGTGGATGGTAGGGCATAATATACCGCCTGTTGGCACATGTCGGTTCCCCAAAAAATGCAAAAACCCCCTGTCGACCTTCAGTCATATCGACCTAGTGGTGTCGACCTAATGCTTGTAGACCTAGTGGCCGTATATGACAAATAATCCTTCCTGGCTGTCTTCATTGCAGATTGATTCCTGGGATGCCCCGATAATACTATTTAATATTTGAAGCAAAATATTGCCATCTTATTATTATATCCAGTCCACTCATTAATCAAGTCCAAGAGAGGACAGGGACCACTTGCGATGGCAGCGGTGTCTCCTCACAGTATGGTATCCATTTCTGTGCTGTTGGAGAACTTGGCCCTTATTCAGATCTGATCACAGTACAAATTTGTTCTCAAAATGGGAAAAAACATGTGCACTGCAGGTGGGGCAGATGTAACCTGTATAGAGAGAGTTAGATTTGTGTGAGTTATTTTGTTTCTGTGCAGGGTAAATACTGGCTGCATTATTTTTACACTGCAATTTAGATTTCAGTATTAACACAACCCACACAAATTTAACTCTCTATGCACATGTTACATCTGCCCCACCTGCAGTGCACATGGTTTTGCCCATTTTTAGAACAAATTTGTACTGCGTTCAGATCTGAATAAGGGCCCTTGTCTTTCTTCCTATCAGTACCTGCTCAGTTCTGGGCATGATGCGTTACAGGGCAAATGTTGGTATGATCCTTAGATATAAATATACATATAAATTAGGCCATCCTTCATCTGTGTCATTTATGCCCCGGTTTTCTCCTTTTATAGTGTAACCTTTGCCCGACTTTACCATTTCCTTATATCCTCCTGGAGCGACTTCCTATCCTCTTCCGTGTTTGTTACGATGGATGCTGCCACTGTTTGTACTATGCACGGCTATTTATAGGAATATGACCTGATCCGACTGATCCTACTCTCTAGGAAGACATAGACTAGAATCCGAATGTTGCAGATCAGGGAGTATGATTACTTTCCCGACTGGTTGTGAGTGTTGGATATTTTACTGTGCTTATATCTTTTTGTATAAAGACTTTGCCCTCACCTTTAGCTGTTATCCTGCGTACACACGGCACGATTCTGACTAACTTTCTATTTGATTTTTATGTAGTCAAATTCGAATAGAAAGTTGGTCAGAATCGCATTCGGCCCATGTTCAAAACGCATGCGACCATCGCCCGTATGGGCGCCATTCAACTTTTATCTCTGTAATTGCTTCCAGGCGTTCTTCCCTGACCACGTATCTCCTTCACCCTCCGTAGAACCTTCATTTTCTCCTTGCTCATTTTTGGAACTCTTCTATTACTTTTCCTCGTTCTCAGATATGTCCTCTTGTTGTCCTGCCTTCCATTAATATTATGATGTTATTATGGCGTCTGATCAGACGGAGAGCTCTGGGCTCAGCATAGTATAACTGGGTTCTGTGACGCTGGCGGATTTCCTGGCCTCATGCCGGCAGTAGAACAATCGGCTCGGGTTGTGTTTTGATGGAGAGTTCTGTATTTGCCTTTTGTTTCTGTGAGCCACTATGTCATCGCACATCCCCGTCCCCACACATAGACCAGCTGCTTCCCACCCACTCTGAGAATGCAACCGGCTGCCGGGACAAAGGCTTCGCTTTATGCTCTCTTCAACGTTTTGCTTTAATTACTTTAAATATACCCGTAGTCAGCCTATCATTAGGGGCCAGAGGCCTCCGCAGTGTTGTCGGTTCGTAGTGTCGCGGTCTCATCGCATCGTAGGGTGAAATGGATTGTGTGTGGGCACTCTGAGAATGTCCGGGAGACTCCCAAATAAGGGCGGTATCCGGACTCATGATAGATTGACTCTAGGTCGACAGTCATATAGTCGACCACTATTGGTCGACAGGGTCCAAAGGTCGACATGATTTGTTCATGTTTTTGTCAATATCTATATATAAAAAAAGGCCTCTGTGAGGTGAAGTACCACCACTGACCACTAGAGGCCACTAACAGGTCCTAACAGAAAGTGAAAGCAAATTTTGCAGGGACACTGGTCTGTTTCAAACTCGCTGGATCTGGAGAGAGGGAGCTGTAATGACAGATAGGATGGGGTGGGGGTGGAGAGTTTGTGGGTCAAAAACTCTCACAGCTCAAAGTGAAAGTACATTGCTAGCCGTCATTTTGACTGGATTTTACCTAGTATATATAATCGTCCTGCTGGGAAATGTTTGTGCGGAAACAACAATAAACTCTGTAGTCTGCAAATGGGACAGAGATAAAGATAGCTTCTGTATTCCTCAGAAATCTATTGTCCCCCAGATGTTGAGGTCCATACACACTAAGTGATTTTTTGTTTTTTTCCCTGTGCCCAGCAATTAACACAAGGGTGAAGAACTTTCGGTACTCTTTACCTAGAAGGGCGCCCAGCGCGACCATCGCGGGCATTGAATGCACTAAAAAATCGGGTGTGATGCGACCGACGCGATGCCCGCGATTTCCCATAGGGAACAATGTTAAATGTCTCAATTGACCCGATTTTCCTGTTCAATGCCTCAATTGACCCGATTTTTCCATAGGAAACAATGTTAAATGGCCCACAGAGGCCAAATAGCCACCCTGAAGTGTGAAATGGCCCCCACAATTGTTAACGCCGCCCAACGATCAACATGAACCCGAAGCGTGGCGAGCGGCGGCGGTACACGTCCTACGACCTTTTCATACCCGCACTATCCACGTCGGCGTGGAGTTGAGAATAGAAAATGTGGCGAGCGCAGCGAGCCACCGAGCCCGAAGCGTGGCGAGCATACCTTCACAGGTAAACGCGTCCCCTCGCGGAGCTCGGTGGCTCGCTGCGCTGCCCGTGATGGCAGCGATTTTTTTTTTTTACCTGCGATGACCACGATCAAAATCGTGGGCGCCGTGCTAGGTAAAGAGTACCGGACTTTTCATAGCGGGGCGCTATGGAAAGCCGTTCAATCTTCTGGTAAAGCCAGCAGACACCGGCAGCGATGATGTGGGAGCTCATCACCAGGCCATGCACACTGGGCGGCTTTGGCGTTGAAAGCAGCTGTAATGATCTCCTGCACCGTTTCTCCTCACCACTGACTGCACCTGCGGGTGGTGCGCACCATTGTTTAAATTGAGATATAGATCTCATGTACAGGCTTATAATATGGATGTGTTGAAACACCCATTTTCATGAAATTAAATGAATATTAAACTGTCCTTTTTATTGCACTCCTAATTTATTCATGTTACTATAATGTCACAGTGTAAAGGGCCTAATTCAGACCTGAATTCACAGCAGCGCCTTAGAAGCGCCGTGCAATCACCATGCAAATAGTTAGCCGCCACGCAGCCAGTGTGTAATCCCACAAGCCTTCGCAGGCCTGTAAATGGGTAGCGAAGATGTCGCATTCCAGCAAAAAGGTACCTATTTACTCGCAGCTCACTCACGATCAAATTTTTTCACTGCGTACAGCCTGTGATAAGCCCTGGACTTACTCGGAGGCTGCGATGGAATCAGCCTGATCGAGGCCGGAGCTGATGTCACTCACCTGCCCCTAAACCGCTTGGGCACTCCTGTGCATAACACTTTTTTTCCAACCTTCCTCTGTCCAATGTTTGTGTTCTTTTGCCCATATTAATCTTTTTCCTATTATTGGCCAGTCCCAGATATGGCTCTTTTTTTACCACTCTACCTAGAAGGCCAGCCGGAGTCACCTCTTCACTGTAGACATTGACACTGGCTTTTTGCGGGTACCATTTAATGAAGCTGCCAGTTGAGGACCTGCGATGCATCTATTTGTCAAACTAGAGACTCTAATGTACTTGTTGTCTTGTACAGTTGTGCATCGGGGCCTCGCACTTCTCTTTCTACTCTGGTTAGAGCCTGTTTATTCTGTTCTCTGAAAGGAGTAGTACACACCGTTGTAGAAAATGTTCATTTTCTTGGCAATTTCTCGCACTGAATAGCCTTAATTTCTAAGAACAAAAATAGACTATAATCGAACCCACAAATGTGATGCTACAGATACTCAACTAGTACTATATACTATTTCCCATTAGGCAAGTAACTTTATTTAACTATTAATATTTTGTGAGCTACCTTTCATAACCTTATGATGTCTGTCCATTTTTATGTATGTCCTTTAATTTATGTATATGTCCTTTTAATTTTAAGGAACTTAACCTGGCCCTGTATAGGTCGCTCTGAATCGGCAAAGTCGTGACAAAATCTTCCCAGTGCTAAACCACAATATTTACTGAACTCCTAATTTATGATACGTTGGTGCCTTCAGGTCGTTTACAGTGGCAACATTTTCGCCTCTTTAAAAGTTTTACATGTAGCTGTTTGCATTTAATTTGTATTCTGAGTGTTCCATTAACCACCTGCGTGACCCGAGGCACAGGTATTCTCATGTACAGTGCAGAGATTGGGCACAGAATGTTATCCTGCCAAGTCAGCCGTAGCCACCAGCTCAGCTCTGTACACTAGCTGTGTGGTGCCTACCATCCAGTGCACCGAGTGACCTCTCCCAGCCCCCTTCACCCACAGCGGCTGCCCTGTCATTGTCTTCCTGTAGGGAGAGTCAGTCATTAGGAAGCGGCATTCTCTGTGCACAGCAGGGCCCATGCTCCCCTGTCTGCCCGGCTGCATTATTAACAAGACCCTGTTTGTGTGTTGTGTTTGCAGATGGCCCGGAGCTAAGGAGACATGCTGCGGAACACCATGCCTCACTTTCCCACGGCCTTGAATGGTGAGGAAATCTTTACCCACGTTTCTGTGTTATCTGTGTCTTGTGATGTGTCCTCAATGATGTACACATAACGGTGTAACAGGTGCTATAATGTTGTGTTATTCCTGCTTCAGTTAATGATTCGCTAACACACAGATGTCCTTTTATTTATTTATATTTGTTGTGACAAAGAGACGTCTAATTATGCAGAATTGCCTAGCTAGACATTCGCCTCTGTACGTACGTATCCTGTACTGCACACATATACCGGAATGGCTGTTGCAATTTAAAGGAAAGCGCTATGAAGGATATTGTTCTCAGACCAACATTTCCACAACGAATGATTGGTTGACTCTTGCGTGATTCATCCAATCAGCTACATCCATACCGCCCAACATGACCCTTTTCCAGGAGGGACAGAATGCTCTGTTTCTGGACTTCCCTCTTAATTTATGATTGTCATCACCTGTTTCACACAGTTTAACAGATAAGAAAGGCGCTTCAACACAGTTGATGGCAATCATAAATTAAGGGAGAAGTCCAGAAACAGAGCATTGTGTCCCTCCTGGAGAGGGTCATGGTTGGAGGTATGTACACCACAGGTACTCAAAGTCGGTCCTCAGGACCCCACACAGCGCATGTTTAGCAGGTCTCCTCACAGAATTACTAGTGAATTAACCCCTTCCTGACAGAGCCAGTTTTTGCGTTCCTGACAGAGCCCTTTTTTTCAAATCTGACATGTATCACTTAAGTGGGGATAACTTTTTTTTGCTTTTACTTATCCCAGTGATTTTGAGATTGTTTTTTCGTGACACATTGTACTTCAAGTTAGTGGTAAATTTGGGTCGATACAGTCTGTGTTTTTTTGTGAAAAATACCAAAATGTCGTAAAAAAATGGAAAATTTAGCAATTTGCAAAATGTTAAATTTTCTGCTTGTGAGACAAATAATCATACCACTCAAAATAGTTAATAACTAACATAGACCATATGTCTACTTTATGTTTCCATCATTATTTCAACTTCCTTTTAATTTTTTTGGACACTAGGAGGCTTACAATATGAATAGCAAATTCTCAAATTTTCAAGAAAATTTCAAACACAGATTTTTTTAGGGACCAGTTCAGTTCTGATGTGACTTTGAGGGACTTGTATGTGAGACACCCCCATAAATGATACCATTTCAAAAACTGCACCCCTCACAGTATTCAAAACAGCATTTTGGAAGTTTGTTAACCCTTTAGGTGTTTCACAGGAATTAAAACAAAGTGTAGGTGAAATTTCAAAATTTCATTTTTTTTGCAGATTTGCAATTTTAATACATTTTTCTAAGGAACACAGTACATTTTACTAGAGAAATGTGACTAAAAATTGATTCCCCCAATTCTTTTGTTTTCATAAATATCCTATATGTGGCCCTAGTGTGCACGTTGACCAAACCACAGGCTTCATAATAGAAGGAGCACCTACTTGATTTTGGAGCCTCTTTTTTATGAGATTATTTTTTAGGCACCATGTAGGTTTCTAGGCACCATAAGATGCTAAAATTTAGGAACCCCCCCACAAGTGACCCCATTTTGCAAACTACACCCCTCAGGGAATTCATCTAGGGGTATAGTGTACATTTCAAACCCCCAGGGGTTTCACCAATTGTGGTACAACTGGGCAGTGAAAATGAAAAATTAAATTTTTTACACAAAAATGCAGTTCTGGCTCAAAATTTTTCATTTTCCGAAGGTATGAAGGAGAAAAAGCACCCCAAAATCTGTGCCCCAATTTCTCCCGAGTACAGCAATGCCTCACATGTGACCAAAAAATACCATTTGGGTGCATGGCAGGACTCAGAAAGGAAGGAGTGATTTTTGGATTTTGCAGCTCAGATTCTGGTGGAATGTTGGTGGGTGCTATGTCGCATTAGCAAGACCCCCCAAGCACCAATACAGTGGAACCCCCCCACAAGTGACCCCATTTTGCAAACTACACCCCTCAGGGAATTCATCTAGGGGTATAGTGTACATTTCAAACCCCCAGGGGTTTCACCAATTTTGATACAACTGGGCAGTGAAAATGAAAAATTACATTTTTTTACACAAAAATGCAGTTCTGGCTCAAAATTTTTCATTTTCAGAAGGTATGAAGGAGAAAAAGCACCCCAAAATCTGTGCCCCAATTTCTCCCGAGTACGGCAATGCCTCACATGTGACCGAAAAATACCATTTGGGTGCATGGCAGGACTCAGAAGGGAAGGAGTGATTTTTGGATTTTGCAGCTCAGATTCTGGTGGAATTTTGGTGGGTGCTATGTCGCATTAGCAAGACCCCCCAAGCACCAATACAGTGGAACCCCCCCACAAGTGACCCCATTTTGCAAACTACACCCCTCAGGGAATTCATCTAGGGGTATAGTGTACATTTCAAACCCCCAGGGGTTTCACCAATTTTGATACAACTGGGCTGTGCAAATGCAAAATTACATTTTTTACACAAAAATGCAGTTCTGGCTTAAAATTTTTCATTTTCACAAGGAATGAAGGAGACAAAGCACCCCAAAATCTGTGCCCCAATTTCTCCCGAGTACGGCAATGCCTCACATGTGACCAAAAAATACCATTTGGGTGCATGGCAGGACTCAGAAGGGAAGGAGTGATTTTTGGATTTTGCAGCTCAGATTCTGGTGGAATTTTGGTGGGTGCTATGTCGCATTAGCAAGACCCCCCCAAGCACCAATACAGTGGAACCCCCCCACAAGTGACCCCATTTTGCAAACTACACCCCTCAGGGAATTCATCTAGGGGTATAGTGTACATTTCAAACCCCCAGGGGTTTCACCAATTTTGATACAACTGGGCAGTGAAAATGAAAAATTACATTTTTTTACACAAAAATGCAGTTCTGGCTCAAAATTTTTCATTTTCAGAAGGTATGAAGGAGAAAAAGCACCCCAAAATCTGTGCCACAGTTTCTCCCGAGTACGGCAATGCCTCACATGTGACCAAAAAATACCATTTGGGTGCATGGCAGGACTCAGAAGGGAAGGAGTGATTTTTGGATTTTGCAGCTCAGATTCTGGTGGAATTTTGGTGGGTGCTATGTCGCATTAGCAAGACCCCCCAAGCACCAATACAGTGGAACCCCCCCACAAGTGACCCCATTTTGCAAACTACACCCCTCAGGGAATTCATCTAGGGGTATAGTGTACATTTCAAACCCCCAGGGGTTTCACCAATTTTGATACAACTGGGCAGTGAAAATGAAAAATTACATTTTTTTACACAAAAATGCAGTTCTGGCTCAAAATTTTTCATTTTCAGAAGGTATGAAGGAGAAAAAGCACCCCAAAATCTGTGCCCCAATTTCTCCCGAGTACGGCAATGCCTCACATGTGACCAAAAAATACCATTTGGGTGCATGGCAGGACTCAGAAGGGAAGGAGTGATTTTTGGATTTTGCAGCTCAGATTCTGGTGGAATTTTGGTGGGTGCTATGTCGCATTAGCAAGACCCCCCAAGCACCAATACAGTGGAACCCCCCCACAAGTGACACCATTTTGCAAACTACACCCCTCAGGGAATTCATCTAGGGGTATAGTGTACATTTCAAACCCCCAGGGGTTTCACCAATTGTGGTACAACTGGGCAGTGAAAATGAAAAATTACATTTTTTTACACAAAAATGCAGTTCTGGCTCAAAATTTTTCATTTTCAGAAGGTATGAAGGAGAAAAAGCACCCCAAAATCTGTGCCCCAATTTCTCCCGAGTATGGCAATGCCTCATATGTGACCAAAAAATACCAGTTGGGTGCATGGCAGGACTCAGAAGGGAAGGAGTGATTTTTGGATTTTGCAGCTCAGATTCTGGTGGAATGTTGGTGGGTGCTATGTGGCATTAGCAAGACCCCCCAAGCACCAATACAGTGGAACCCCCCCACAAGTGACCCCATTTTGCAAACTACACCCCTCAGGGAATTCATCTAGGGGTATAGTGTACATTTCAAACCCCCAGGGGTTTCACCAATTTTGATACAACTGGGCAGTGAAAATGAAAAATTACATTTTTTTACACAAAAATGCAGTTCTGGCTCAATTTTTCATTTTCAGAAGGTATGAAGGAGAAAAAGCACCCCAAAATCTGTGCCCCAATTTCTCCCGAGTACGGCAATGCCTCACATGTGACCAAAAAATACCATTTGGGTGCATGGCAGGACTCAGAAGGGAAGGAGTGATTTTTGGATTTTGCAGCTCAGATTCTGGTGGAATTTTGGTGGGTGCTATGTCGCATTAGCAAGACCCCCCAAGCACCAATACAGTGGAACCCCCCAACAAGTGACCCCATTTTGTAAACTACACCCCTCAGGGAATTCATCTAGGGGTATAGTGTACATTTCAAACCCCCAGGGGTTTCACCAATTTTGATACAACTGGGCAGTGAAAATGAAAAATTACATTTTTTTACACAAAAATGCAGTTCTGGCTCAAAATTTTTCATTTTCAGAAGGTATGAAGGAGAAAAAGCACCCCAAAATCTGTGCCCCAATTTCTCCCGAGTACGGCAATGCCTCACATGTGACCAAAAAATACCATTTGGGTGCATGGCAGGACTCAGAAGGGAAGGAGTGATTTTTGGATTTTGCAGCTCAGATTCTGGTGGAATTTTGGTGGGTGCTATGTCGCATTAGCAAGACCCCCCAAGCACCAATACAGTGGAACCCCCCCACAAGTGACCCCATTTTGCAAACTACACCCCTCAGGGAATTCATCTAGGGGTATAGTGTACATTTCAAACCCCCAGGGGTTTCACCAATTGTGGTACAACTGGGCAGTGAAAATGAAAAATTACATTTTTTTTTTACACAAAAATGCAGTTCTGGCTCAAAATTTTTCATTTTCAGAAGGTATAAAGGAGAAAAAGCACCCCAAAATCTGTGCCCCAATTTCTCCCGAGTACGGCAATGCCTCATATGTGACCAAAAAATACCAGTTGGGTGCATGGCAGGACTCAGAAGGGAAGGAGTGATTTTTGGATTTTGCAGCTCAGATTCTGGTGGAATGTTGGTGGGTGCTATGTGGCATTAGCAAGACCCCCGAAGCACGGTGAAATGATGAACCTAATAATCCATAGATGTGTGGTATATTTTAAAACACTCCTTTATACATAGGCCGGGTTTGTCGGGGCAAGTTTCACAGTGGAAAATAGTTTCCTTTCTTATTCCCTTTTTATAGCAAACTTTGCACCTTTTTTGTGTCCTGCCCTTTCTTGCAGTGGAGGGGATTTCGTTCGGAAAATGCTGCCCTGGTACAATACGGGGGCCAGTACTAGAAGTACTGGGGCCCTCTGCCTGCTGGTTCCCAAATATTAGGCCCTTTATGACTTCCTCTTGAAAGTGCATAAATGTCCCCCTCTGGCCGGTAGAACGGAATAGCACGTAAGCGTTATACAGTGCCATCTGGATGATATACACGGCCAGCTTCTTGTACCAGATTTTTGTTTTCCGCAGGGCACTGTACGGCTTAAAGATCCACTCCGCCCATGTACCTATTGTAATCCAGGATACAATTAGGTTTTGAGGTGTGGGTACTGGTACCTCGTACAGGGACGGAGGTGGTACTGTCTCCGTGAATTGTTGTCAGTATAAGGACATCCCTCTTGTCCTTATATTTGACCAACAACATATTTTCGGTGCATATTCCCCTGCTTTCACCCCTTCTCATTACTTGGGCAATGTGCGTTTTTGGGAGGCCTCTTTGGTTCTTGCGCACAGTACCGCAAGCTGCTGTACCTCTTGAACCAAGGGCCTTAAACAGGGGGATGCTAGTGTAAAAGTTATCCACATAGAGGTGATAACCTTTATCCAGGAAGGGGTGCACTAAATCCCAGACAATTTTTCCACTAACACCTACGAGGGAGGGGGGGCATTCTGGCGGTTCAATTCTTGAATCCTTCCATTCATATACCCTAAACCTGTGAGTGTACCCTGAGGTGCTTTCACACAGCTTATACATTTTTATGCCATACCTTGCCCTCTTACTGGGAAGGTACTGGCGGAATTTAACCCTTCCTTTAAAATGTATAAGGGACTCGTCTATGCAAATGAATTTATCTGGGATGTACATCTCTTCAAATTTGGCACTGAAATGATCAATGACCGGCCTGACTTTGAATAGCCGGTCAAAGGTGGGATCATCTCTGGGTGGGCACTGTGCATTATCGTTGTAATGCAAAAATTTAAGGATCGTCTCAAATCGAGCCCGGGGCATGGCCATACGGTAAAATGGGGTGCTGTACAGAACATCTGTACTCCAATATTGCCTAATTTCTGGCTTTTTTACTATGCCCATATGAAACACCAGACCCCAAAACGTCATCATCTCTACTGCATCTACAGGGGTCCACCTAGCAAATGATGACGTGGGGTTTTGAGCAATAAACTGCTGGGCATATAAATTAGTTTGGTCCACCATTAAATTTATAAAATCATCAGAGAAAAATAATTTGAAAAAGTCAATTTCTCTGAGACCTGTGGAATCAAATTGGATTCCTGGCATGGCCAAAAACTCAGGAACCTGGGGCTCAAAATTGTCTGGTGGTGGGGTCCATACGAGATCAATTATTGGGGGGGGGTCTCAGCTGCTCTACGGGGGCGTCTTTGAGGGGGTCCCTCATCACCAGAGGAGGAAGAGGAGCTTAAGACGAATCCTTCAAATTCCCCGCTTGCATCACTGGCTGTGTCAGAGTCAGAGGCAAGCATGGCATATACCTCCTCCGCTGAATACATTCTTCTGGATGACTGGGATGACATTTGGGATGACATTTGGGATGCCATTTTTATTTTTGTGTTACTGGTAGTGAAATGTTTCAACACGTGTATAGTGTAGGGGGGGGTACAAACTTTATTTCAACCCGGGGGGTATGTAGTGTGTAGTGTGTATGTAGTGCAGAAAAAAAAAAAATACTTTATACAAAAAAAAAAAATACTTTATACAAAAAAAAAAAATTTAAGGGGTTAAAAAAAAAAAAAAATGAAGGGGTTAAAAAAAAAATTGAAGGGGTTAAAAAAAAAAAAAAAAGGTCCTGCGCCAAAAATTGAGCACAGATGTTGGTCAGTAACGTCCGTCACTGAACAGCGCTCAAAGGCAACAGGAATTTGATCCAAAAAAAAAAAAAATAGATCAACCCTGTGCCGAAAAAGCTGATCAGTGATGTACGTCACTGATCAGCGCACAGTGGCCACAGGACACCCACAAAATCACAGTGTGTGTAAAAAAAAAATTAAAAAAGACCCCACAGCACCCACAAAAAAAAAAAAGGTGATCAGTGATGCGACACTGATTACCAGTGAGGGGCAGCAGGTGCACAACCTTTGGTGCAACTGACAGTGCAACTGGCAGCAACTGACAGGTATGTATAAAAAAAAAAACCTCTGCACCCCCAAAAAGTTGCTGATCAGCACAAAAGGCGGGGGCAGCAGACACAAAATTTAGCACTCTCTATCACTCTCTGTCACTATCTCTCTCTATCTCTCTATCTCTCACTATCTATCACTCTATGACACTGCAGCAGCAGCACTGACAGTTATATATATGAAAAATAACCCCTGCACCCCCAAAAAGTTGCTGGGGGTGCACAAAAGGGGGGCAGCAGACACAAAATATAGCAGTCTCTATCACTCTCTGTCACTATCTCTCTCTATCTCTCTATCTCTCTATCTCTCACTATCTATCACTCTATGACACTGCAGCAGCAGCACTGACAGGTATATATATATATATATAAAAAAAAACCTGCGCCCCCAAAAAGTTGCTGATCAGTTAATTTATACTGATCAGCACAAAAGGGGGGGCAGCAGTCAGTTATATAAAAAATATATAACACAATCTGTCACTATCTCTCTATCTCTCTCTATCTCTCTCTATCTCTCTCTATCTCTCTCTATCTCTCTCTATCTCTCTCTATCTCTCTCTATCTCTCTATCTATAACTCTATTACACTGCAGCAGCACAAAATATAGCAGTCTCTGTCACTAGGCCTCTCTATCTCTCTCTATCTCTCTCTCTCTATCTCTCTATCTAATAACTCGCAGCAGCACAACACAGCACAACACAGCACAGGATGTCACAAGAAGAAGCAAGATCCAGGCAGTGATCAGGTAAGTATTTAGCAAGGTTCTGGTCAGTATATGGCGGCAGCTGGGCACGGTGACCGCACTGCACGCTATTCCAGACCGGAATGGCGTCTGCAGTGCAGTCACCGTTAGTTTAAACCCCCCTCCATGGCTGTGATTGGTCCGTCGGTCCGACGAACCAATCACGGCCTTTGGGGGCGGGCGGGGTGAGGTGGGGTGACACCAGTGTCACCCTTACACCCCGCGGTGATTGGTGCTGTACTTTACAGCACCAATCACCTCCGATCCCGTGTCACCGGCGAACGTTATTCGCCGGTGACACAGAAAACGCTGTGAATGGCTGTTCACACTGAACAGCCAATCACAGCGATCGCCGACGGGGGGGCGGCATCGCAGCCCCCCCTGGGCATGCAGGGACATGTCTGCTGTCAGGGACAGCAGACATCGTCCCTCTGTCACTGCGTCTCTAGACGCAGTGACAGTTTGAAGTCATGACGTATATATACGTCATGTGTCGGGAAGTACTTCCCGGCCATGACGTATATATACGTCAAATGTCGGGAAGGGGTTAATTATATCGGTTTGGGGTGTACACTGCGCTCGCTTAGAGTGGCTAATGTTTTGGGCGCTGCTTAGCCTCAGGGGTTACCCGCTTCCCCTATGGGTCATAAATGGAAACAAAGATGGGTTGGGCTGAAGCGCTGCCTCCAAGTGTAATGGTGTAATAATGAGGAGAGGTGATTTGTAAGATAAATAGATGCTTTTATTTGAGAAATGTGCAAATATCACTGTAAAATATGGCATGCGTGATGGGAAAAGGCTATTTCCAGTCGTAACTGGAATGTCTTTTCTCCAAGGTAAATACCCGTCCGTCTGTCACTGTTTAAGAGCCCCGAGGGGAATGAGGGCGTCAACGGACCCCTTTAAACCATAAGCCCAACTGGGCTTATGTCTCTTTAGGCAGTCAAGTAGTGACAGTTTTCTGGGTCAAGGTGGTACAGTCTGGCACAAATGTGCTTAAGTTCGCAGAAGTGTGGTATATCTTGCACCAAGTGCTTAAGGTATGCAGGAGTGTAAGGTACGTATTGGGATTCAGCGAGGTGCGGCGTCCCGCTTGCTCGCTTCTTACCCTGTGTGTCCTGTGGCCGGAATATCCTTCCGTGCTCCTGCTGAGTTGGGCTCTACCCCTCTGTGTGCGCAGCCGCGCTAGATGGGGGAGCCTGTCCGTGGGTCTGGGGTGACGCTGCAGCCGCAGCGCTCGGGTCCCCGTTGGTTGGTGTGTGCCTGCCCGGTTTCACTGGCGTCGGTCTGGACGCGACTTCCGGGTCTCAGATCTCGCGAGATCAGCGTTGATCCCCGGAGTGACGTCAGACGATACCGGTGCGCTCGACTCGCGCCGGAGGAGACTTCGCCGTTGTTCTTGGTCTGCAGGGGATGTTTCTTGATGTGAGGTGCTGAATGCCTTGTGTCCAAATGTGTACAAATCACCTCTCCTCATTATTACACCATTACACTTGGAGGCAGCGCTTCAGCCCAACCCATCTTTGTTTCCATTAGTGAAATAATTAGCTCCACCTGTGGATCTTTTAAAATGTGTTGGTGAGTAATGAGTGCACCTGTTGGGTGATGACCGAGTTTGCGAACCACTGAGCTACATCAATAGCTGTTAATTGCATCCTGTGGTTTTAAATTCCCCAGGAGGAGGCGCACCTGTTATTTACACCATTATGAGTCTGATTCGCTCTCGTTAGAATAGTTTTTTTTTTATTGTTTCCTAATAAGAATTGGTAATTTAAAGTATAAATTAAACAATATTTTGTTGTTATTGTTAAAACGAAGATTCAAATGGGTTTTGTTATGTCAGAATTTAGAAAATACCAAATCTCTTGGATATCTTTTCTTTTTCCAGGCTTTTATGTAAAAGTGACCAATTGAGAGTTATCGTAATGAAAAGTAACAAGTGTTGTTGATGTAAATCATTAGCATTTCGGTTATGTTTGAAGTCTTATTTATGTTTCAGCGATGTTTGTGTGTACAGGCTTATGTGGTGTTCGTTGATGCCAGGTTTGCAACTATCATCCGAGCTGCTGGTCGCTGCAGCCCACGTTTAATATCGGCCATAAAATGTTGTATTACTGTAGTGTGGAATTATTATTGTTCTTAAACTTTATTTATTTGGCGCTGCAAGGGAGCCACAGAGCCAAGTTACAGAGAACATACACGAGTAAGGAAAACAGGAATCAGAGCAATTGAATACAATAGAACAGTGGTTCCCAACCTGGGGTACGCTGCAGACCGGTTGAGGGTTCATGAAAAGAATATTGGTAATGGAGGAAGAAGTCTCCCACCGCCATGGAGATGAACCACGTTGTTCCGCTTCTAGTTCTGTCTGCAGTGCCATCAGCGTCTCCTTGTGCCCGACCAGCAATCCACTGGGAGCTGCCGGCGCTGCCCTCAAACACCAGGGATCATCTGGTCAACGCTGATACGGGTGGAGGAAGCAGCGGCATTAATACTACAGGCGTTAGCGGGAATCCTGGAGACAGCACACCACCAGCGGCCAAACACAGGGGGACCGATTCCTGAAAGCACACTACTCCTCCGCAACTCCCTAATATAAGGACACACGTAACGCCCACTTCCACTCCACTCGAAAGTACTGTGGATATTTCAAATTCAGAGGAGGGGTACTCATGAATGAAAAGCCTAATTAAGGGTATGTGAGAGAAAAATTTGGTTGGGAACCGCTGGTTTAAGGAATTGTTAAGTATGGAAAATCTATTTTTGCACTGTGTAGAGAAATGCTAATGCACATATACACTGTATGCAGCTACCAAACTACTGGGTAAGGAACGTGTATGTTCCTTACTATCAGATAAAGCCAGTCTGCCTCAGCATTGGTTGCTGACAATTTAATTCCGCCTACTTGCTGTTGATTATATAGTCACGCCCGGCTGCATAGCTCTGCCACTTCATTCCTGTGCATTGGCTTTGTGCCCGCGTTGGTTTATTTAGAGAGATTTGCAGTATGTGTTTGTATCGTACACGGAGCACTTGTCTGGCAGGAGAACATGACAGTGAGCTAAATGGGGGCAGAGTCCTGATATCTGTGTTCAGTGCAGTTCATTTGTTCAGTGCAATTGAATAAAGAGTCTCAGTGGAACCTGAATTATTCTGTTCTACTTAAAGTACTACCTTTATGTTCTGCTGACCGTTTCTGCTTTGTTACATGTGTACAAGGGCATTATAGTTCTTAGCGAATGTAGGGATGTGGTCTCTACGCTGATCAGATTAGGGATGTATGGCTGCTGAACATATGTTGAATTTTAAAATGTATTCCACTGTAAAGGCCCAGGGTACAGGTGAGGCAGGACATGCTGTAATATCTGGTATACAGGAGATGCAGGACACTGTAAGGTCCGGGGTATAGGTGAGGCAGGACAGGCTGTGATATCTGGTATACAGGAGTAGCAGGACACTGTAAGGTCCGGGGTACAGGTGAGGCAGGACATGCTGTGATATCTGGTATACAGGAGAAGCAGGACACTGTAAGGTTCGGAGTACAGGTGAGGCAGGACATGCTGTAATATCTGGTATACAGGAGATGCAGGACACTGTAAGGTCCGGGGTATAGGTGAGGCAGGACAGGCTGTGATATCTGGTATACAGGAGAAGCAGGACACTGTAAGGCCCGGGGTACAGGTGAGGCAGGACATGCTGTGATATCTGGTATACAGGAGAAGCAGGACACTGTAAGGTTCGGAGTACAGGTGAGGCAGGACATGCTGTGATATCTGGTATACAGGAGAAGCAGGACACTGTAAGGCCCGGGGTACAGGTGAGGCAGGACATGCTGTAATATCTGGTATACAGGAGAAGCAGGACACTGTAAGGCCCGGGGTACAGGTGAGGCAGGACATGCTGTAATATCTGGCATACAGGAGAAGCAGGACACTGTAAGGCCCGGGGTACAGGTGAGGCAGGACATGCTGTGATATCTGGTATACAGGAGAAGCAGGACACTGTAAGGCCCGGGGTACAGGTGAGGCAGGACATGCTGTAATATCTGGCATACAGGAGAAGCAGGACACTGTACGGCCCGGGGTACAGGTGAGGCAGGACAGGCTGTAATATCTGGCATACAGGAGAAGCAGGACACTGTAAGGCCCGGGTTACAGGTGAGGCAGGACATGCTGTGATATCTGGTATACAGGAGAAGCAGGACACTGTAAGGCCTGGGGTACAGGTTAGGCAGGACATGCTGTAATATCTGGTATACAGGAGAAGGAGGACACTGTAAGGCCCGGGGTACAGGTGAGGCAGGACATGCTGTAATATCTGGTATACAGGAGAAGCAGGACACTGTAAGGCCCGGGGTACAGGTGAGGCAGGACATGCTGTAATATCTGGTATACAGGAGAAGCAGGACACTGTAAGGCCCGGGGTACAGGTGAGGCAGGACATGCTGTGATATCTGGTATACAGGAGAAGCAGGACACTGTAAGGCCCGGGGTACAGGTGAGGCAGGACATGCTGTAATATCTGGCATACAGGAGAAGCAGGACACTGTACGGCCCGGGGTACAGGTGAGGCAGGACAGGCTGTAATATCTGGCATACAGGAGAAGCAGGACACTGTAAGGCCCGGGTTACAGGTGAGGCAGGACATGCTGTGATATCTGGTATACAGGAGAAGCAGGACACTGTAAGGCCTGGGGTACAGGTTAGGCAGGACATGCTGTGATATCTGGTATACAGGAGAAGCAGGACACTGTAAGGCCCGGGGTACAGGTGAGGCAGGACAGGCTGTGATATCTGGTATACAGGAGAAGCAGGACACTGTAAGGTCCGGAGTACAGGTGAGGCAGGACATGCTGTAATATCTGCTATTCAGGAGAAGCAGGACGCTGTAAGTCCCGGGGTACAGGTGAGGCAGGACATGCTGTAATATCTGGCATACAGGAGAAGCAGGACACTGTAAGGTTCGGGGTACAGGTGAGGCAGGACATGCTGTAATATCTGGTATACAGGAGAAGCAGGACACTGTAAGGTTCGGGGTACAGGTGAGGCAGGACAGGCTGTAATATCTGGTATACAGGAGCAGGACACTGTAAGGCCCGGGGTCAGGTGAGGCAGGACATGCTGTGATATCTGGTATACAGGAGAAGGAGGACACTGTACGGCCCGGGGTACAGGTGAGGCAGAACATGCTGTAATATTTGGTATACAGGAGAAGCAGGACACTGTAAGGTTCGGGGTACAGGTGAGGCATGACATGCTGTAATATCGGGTATACAGGAGAAGCAGGACACTGTAAGGCCCGGGGTACAGGTGAGGCATGACATGCTGTAATATCGGGTATACAGGAGAAGCAGGACACTGTAAGGGCCCGGGGTACAGGTGAGGCAGGACATGCTGTGATATCTGGTATACAGGAGAAGCAGGACACTGTACGGCATGGGGTACTGGTGAGCCAGGACATGCTGTAATATCTGGTATACAGGAGAAGCAGGCCACTGTACGGCCCGGGGTACAGGTGAGGCAGGACATGCTGTAATATCTGGTATACAGGAGAAGCAGGACACTAATGCCCGGGGTACAGGTGAGGCAGGACATGCTGTAATATCTGGTATACAGGAGAAGCAGGACACTGTAAGGCCCGGGGTACATGTGAGGCAGGACAGGCTGTAATATCTGGTATACAGGAGAAGCAGGACACTGTACGGCCCGGGGTACAGTTGAGGCAGGACAGGCTGTAATATCTGGTATACAGGAGAAGCAGGACACTGTACGGCCCGGGGTACAGGTGAGGCAGGACATGATGTAATATCTGGTATACAGGAGTAGCAGGACACTGTAAGGCCCAGGGTACAGGTGAGGCAGGACAGGCTGTGATATCTGGTATACAGGAGAAGCAGGACACTGTAAGGCCCGGGGTACAGGTGAGGCAGGACATGCTGTGATATCTGGTATACAGGAGAAGCAGGACACTGTAAGGCCCGGGGTACAGGTGAGGCAGGACATGCTGTGATATCTGGTATACAGGAGAAGCAGGACACTGTAAGGCCCGGGGTACAGGTGAGGCAGGACATGCTGTGATATCTGGTATACAGGAGAAGCAGGACACTGTAAGGCCCGGGGTACAGGTGAGGCAGGACATGCTGTGATATCTGGTATACAGGAGAAGCAGGACACTGTAAGGCCCGGGGTACAGGTGAGGCAGGACATGCTGTAATATCTGGTATACAGGAGATGCAGGACACTGTAAGGCCCGGGGTACAGGTGAGGCAGGACAGGCTGTAATATCTGGCATACAGGAGAAGCAAGACCCTGTAAGGCCCGGGGTACAGGTGAGGCAGGACATGCTGTAATATCTGGCATACAGGAGAAGCAGGACACTGTAAGGCCCGGGGTACAGGTGAGGCAGGACAGGCTGTAATATCTGGCATACAGGAGAAGCAGGACACTGTAAGGCCCGGGGTACAGGTGAGGCAGGACATGATGTAATATCTGGTATACAGGATTAGCAGGACACTGTAAGGCCCGGGGTACAGGTGAGGCAGGACAGGCTGTAATATCTGGTATATAGGAGAAGCAGGACACTGTACGGCTCGGGGTACAGGTGAGACAGGACATGCTGTAATATCTGGTATACAGGAGAAGCAGGACACTGTATGGCCCGGGGTACAGGTGAGGCAGGACATGATGTAATATCTGGTATACAGGAGAAGCAGGACACTGTAAGGCCCGGGGTACAGGTGACGCAGGACATGCTGTAATATCTGGTATACAGGAGAAGCAGGACACTGTAAGGCCCGGGGTACAGGTGAGGCAGGACATGCTGTAATATCTGGTATACAGGAGAAGCAGGACCCTGTAAGGCCCGGGGTACAGGTGAGGCAGGACATGCTGTAATATCTGGCATACAGGAGAAGCAGGACACTGTACGGCCCGGGGTACAGGTGAGGCATGACATGCTGTAATATCGGGTATACAGGAGAAGCAGGACACTGTAAGGGCCCGGGGTACAGGTGAGGCAGGACATGCTGTGATATCTGGTATACAGGAGAAGCAGGACACTGTAAGGCCCGGGGTACAGGTGAGGCAGGACAGGCTGTGATATCTGGTATACAGGAGAAGCAGGACACTGTACGGCATGGGGTACTGGTGAGCCAGGACATGCTGTAATATCTGGTATACAGGAGAAGCAGGACACTGTAAGGGCCCGGGGTACAGGTGAGGCAGGACATGCTGTAATATCTGGTATACAGGAGAAGCAGGACACTGTAAGGGTCCGGGGTACAGGTGAGGCAGGACATGCTGTAATATCTGGTATACAGGAGAAGCAGGACACTGTAAGGCCCGGGGTACAGGTGAGGCAGGACAGGCTGTAATATCTGGTATACAGGAGAAGCAGGACACTGTACGGCCCGGGGTACAGGTGAGGCAGGACATTCTGTAATATCTGGTATACAGGAGAAGCAGGACACTGTAAGGCCCGGGGTACAGGTGAGGCAGGACAGGCTGTAATATCTGGTATACAGGAGAAGCAGGACACTGTAAGGCCCGGGGTACAGGTGACGCAGGACATGCTGTAATATCTGGTATACAGGAGAAGCAGGACACTGTAAGGCCCGGGGTACAGGTGAGGCAGGACATGCTGTAATATCTGGTATACAGGAGAAGCAGGACACTGTAAGGCCCGGGGTACAGGTGAGGCAGGACATTCTGTAATATCTGGTATACAGGAGATGCAGGACACTGTAAGGCCCGGGGTACAGGTGAGGCAGGACATGCTGTAATATCTGGTATACAGGAGATGCAGGACACTGTAAGGCCCGGGGTACAGTGGCGTAACAATAGCACCGCAGCCCCCGCGGTCACGGGGAGGCGCAGTGTAAGTGCGGGCGCCGGGTGGCTGCGGTGCTATTGTAATGCCTGCCTGCTCCCCCGCCTCCCCCATATGCACCGCAGCTTTACCTGTCAGCGCTGCGGTGGTCCCGGCTCCCGTCCTGGCTTCATTCTGAGCCTATGGAGACGGACCATTATAAAATGTCCGCCCCCATACAGCGTCAGTTCTCTGAAACTGTCTGCTGTATGGGGGCAGACATTTTGTGAGGGTCCGTTCTTCATATCAGAATGAAGCCAGGACGGGAGCCGGGACCACCGCAGCGCTGACAGGCATCCCAGCTCCCACCCGCACCGATGACAGCCCGGCTCCCACCCGCTGCCCGCATCGCTGACAGCCGGACTCCTATGTATGTAAGTATGGCTGGTGGGCGGGCAGCGGGGGGGGGGGGCGCAAAGAAACTTTTGGCGGGGGGGGCTCAAGATTTGAAGTTACGCCACTGCCGGGGTACATGTGAGGCAGGACAGGCTGTAATATCTGGCATACAGGAGAAGCAGGACACTGTAAGGCCTTGGGTACAGGTGGGTCAGAATATCTGGTCATGTATAGAGTACAGGATGTTTACGTCCGGAATGCAGTTACTGTATGTAATACCCCTTTTACACCAAAATCCCTGGTCGTACCCTGGTCTTTGAACACAGGAGTTTCCAGGGTTGGACCCAGCATCATACCCCATTTACACAGCACTGTGACCCAGGTCGGCGCCATTTACACTGAACCTGGGTCAGCACTGCTTTTCCCTATGGATGACATTAAAATTGTCAATTTTAGGACTGATAAACTGCCAGCCAACCTTCCATCAATGATTTAAAATAAAAATGAAAAGACATGACAAGTTAGCATTGAAAAATGTTGGTTTGTTTATTTTGTAAAATATTTTTTCAAAAAGTTTTATTCAGTTCTCAAGCACACATAGCGGTATAAAAGTGCAGCATCACCCATGTGCTCTCGCCAGCACCTTCCCCTGCAGCAGCAGCAGACCAAATCTCCCATGTGCTCCCCCCAGCCCCCCCCCCCAAAAAAAATAATAATAATAAAATAAATGATACTGCATCCAATTATGATTTCTGTGTGCACTGCCCGTATCCTTCCTGGCTGTTGTCATTTGCCACTGTAGCGCACTGTGGAAAGGCGTCCAGCACTTCTGGTATCCTTTCAGCACTACCCGGATGTCCCAACCTGGGTTGGGATGATTTACACCGCCCATGACCCAGGTTCAACCCTGGTCAGGACCTGGGTAGGAGACCAGTGTTACTGGACATGGGTTGGCCCCTTTTACACCAATGCTGACCTGGGTCCGACCTGGGTTATTTCTTGGTGTAAAAGGGGTAACACATTCTGGAAGGCCTGGAGTACAGGTGAGGCAGGATGTCATGTAAAGTATTAGGTGGCGGTGCTCTATGTTTGGTTTGTTAATCTTTCATTCCAAATATCAGAATGCCATTGTTCTGAAACCCAAAATAGGCTTTTACCGACTCTCTAGGGGGAACAGATTTAATTCTGTGACTACATTTGGGGTCCCAACCCACTGTGTTTGCCTCTCTCTCTGGTGTGTTGTGTTGGAGTAGCAGGAGGATCTATCTTGTGTGCGGTTTTCCTTTCAGCGAGCTCTGTGGTTGAGGGAAGTCGTTCTGTTGGGTCTGAAATGTAGATGCTGCGTACTTCTATTATACACTGTTTTGCAACAATGTTTCAACAGCAAGTGGAAAAAAAGAGGAGGGGTATGTGGGTACTCTTTTCGTAGAAACACTCCAAGCTCTGGCTGGCACAGATCCTCCGCCATCTTGGATGTTCTTTCAGGGAAAGGAGAATGTGCCAGAGGGAGCTTGGGAATGGGAATGACGATTCCTCTACACTAGAGTGGGCTATATTTGTCTGTTTTTGGGTGTGGACATGGACTTTGGTTATTCGTAGTGTTCATTCTTGCACCCGGCACCTTTTTAAAACCTCTGCAGTTCCTCTTCCTGCATGGGGGAGGGGTCGCTTCTCGGAGAGTGTGGTATGTATCTCAGCACCGAGTTACAGACCAGACTGTGCTAGAAGCTCCAAAGGAATGAGTGGCACAACAGGTAGAGAGGAGGAACTGCATAGGATTTGAAAGGTGCAGGGTTTTAGAATAAACACTGTTGTTGTACAGTGGGACCTTTGAGGTAATTCAGCATGCCCTGCTACAATTTTGCTATTTGGTCATGCTAAAACTGTTGCAGGGCATGCTGGGATGTGTAGTTCAACAACAGCTGGAGGGCCAAAGGTTCCCCATACCTGCGCTAGATGGTTATATATTGTAAGCCCCCCCCCCCCCCCCCCCCCCTTTCCTTATCTTCTCGCATATTAATACAAACCAATGTTTCCCAGTAGTCTGTGGAGGGGGTGAGGCGTTGAAAGGTCATGCTGTGGGCATTAGAGTACAGGTAAAAGGGAAAATAACTCAAATATTTGGAATATCTAAAAAGTTTGCTAGCTTCAGATGAATTTACTTTGAACTTGTCCATGCCCAGCTGTATCTCTCTGGGTGCATAGCTTTATCCTTGCAGCTCCCCTGTGTGCTTCTCATCTATGCAAGGGTTATTGGTAATCGGGGCCCTAGTCTGTGGCACAGCTCCGATGTGCTGTCTGCATTGGGCACAGCTAGAGACAGTGTACTAGGGTGCTCTATGGATATAACACGGGGCGCTGGCTTCACAGATCTGTGGGTCTGACATGTGGCACTGGCTGGGCAGAGCTGTCGTTCCGACATGGGATGCTGACTAGGCAGAGCTGTGGTTTCCGATCTGTGGTGCTGGCTGGGCGGAGCTGTGGTTTGGACGCGGGGTGCTGGCTGGGCGGAGCTGCCGCTCTGGTTTTGCTTGTCCAGATAAAACTTGTTGCAATTTTCCATCCAAAAAAGTGGTGATCCCTGGCGTGGAACCCTTTATAGTTTTGCAAGTCCAGATAAATTGCCATTGGAATTTCTGCTGGGAGAGTATTCCTAGTGTTCATTCTAGCACCCGCCATGTTTGAAAACCTGTGCAGTTCCTCTTCCCTGCCTGGGGTGTCGCTGTCTGCTGTAGTGCACCCGGTCTGCTGTGTACTCCAGGTTGGGAACCACTGTTCTAGAGCTCTGAAGACTATAATGCTGTGATTGGCTACAGATTTGTGTCATCTTGTGAACATTCTGTGGCTCTGATTGGTTTATTGCTGTGAACATTCAAAGTTTGACTGCTCTCTCATTCTTCTCTCTGTGATTGTCTGGCGCTGCTCAATTCATCTGCAAAACAGGAGCACAACAAATCCATTTCACTTGGGATTCCCCTGCGGATACTTGTACTATATATAGTATTAAGTTTCAATAAACAATAATGGAAACCTAATAGCATCATTCTTAGGAAACCTAATAGCATCATTCTTAGGAATGCCCTTGAAGATCAGTGACGGTATTCAGCCTATGTAGACAGCTTATTGAACTGAGACTTAGCGCTGCTGTTTATGTAAGAAAATGTCCTAACCTATCATCTGGTAATTCTGTTGGACTATTTTAGGGCAGTTTATTATTCTTAATGGGTTAAATATGACCATGATGCTAATTAATCTAAGAATATGTGGACTATTTTTGAATAACTTACTAGAAGACATTGCGGTACTTGTGGAGTATCACGGCTCCCATCGTATGGCATCGTATGCCATATGTAGTGGCATACGATGCGATGCGATGTTTTACCGATTTTTGAGCATTTTTGCTCAAAAATCGTATGCCATCGCATGGCATCGTATGCCATATGTAGTGGCATACGATGTCATACGATGCGATACGATGTTTTACCGATTTTTGAGCATTTTTGCTCAAAAATCGCATGACATCGTATGCCATATGTAGTGGCATACGATGTCATACGATGCGATACGATGTTTTACCGATTTTTGAGCAAAAATGGTCAAAAATCGGTAAAACATCGGATAACATCGTATGCCATATGTAGTGGCATACGATGTCATACGATGCGATACGATGTTTTACCGATTTTTGAGCAAAAATGGTGAAAAATCGGTAAAACATCGCATGGCATTGTATGCCATCGATGCGATACGATGTTTTACCGATTTTTGAGCCATTTTAGCTCAAAAATCGTATGCGATCGCATCGGATGCCATACGATGGCATCCGATGCGATGCGATGGCACCCGATTTTGCACTGAAATGCATCAGAATGCATTGAAATGTGTATTAAAGTAGTGAAATGCCCCCAAATGCCATTTTTCATAGTGCACCACCCCCACTATCAACGTCAACCCGAAGCGTGGCGAGCGCAGCGAGCCCGCGAGGGGCGGCGGTACGCGTCCTACGACCTTTTCATACCCCCACTATCCACGTCGGCGTGGAGTTGAGAATAAAATAGTGTGGCGAGCGCAGCGAGCCACCGAGCCCGAAGCGTGGCGAGCGCACGCGGATACCTGTAAAGCCCGCGAGGAGACGCGTATAGCTGTGAAGGTATCCGCCTCCCCTCGCGGGGCTCGCTGCGCTCGCCACGCTTCGGGCTCGGTGGCTCGCTGCGCTCGCCACACTATTCTATTCTCAACTCCACGCCGACGTGGATAGTGGGGGTATGAAAAGGTCGTAGGACGCGTACCGCCGCCCCTCGCGGGCTCGCTGCGCTCGCCACGCTTCGGGTTGACGTTGATAGTGGGGGTGGTGCACTATGAAAAATGGCATTTGGGGGCATTTCACTACTTTAGAATAGAATAGAATAGAATCAACTTTATTGGCCATGTATGCTTGCGCACACTAGGAATTTTTTGTGGATTTACAGTGCAGCATCAAGCAGGGATGAAGGGGGGGGGGCAGGGGGAGAAGGCATTACATACATTACAATAAAACATTACATGTGGGGAACACATACCCACCGAGGTGCACAGCGCCTAGGCAGCCATCAGCGGCGCCACTGGTCGACGAAACAGCAAGGTAGGTAACAATACAAGCAGAGACAGTACAGTTATCACACAGGGAACATATTTGGCTGAGCTGCACAGCTCCTAGGCAGCCATCAGCGGCGCCATCTTGATCATGCTGCTCAGAGGCAGCAGTAAAAATATTTATATTTATGTAGCACTTTTCTTCCAAAGCTGGCACACCCTGCCAGCTTGTTGCTGGCGGGGTGTGCAACCAGCGAATGTACAGCATACAGGCTTTGCATACAGTGGGGGCAGAGGTATATGATGATGATCATGGTAAAGAAACAGTAAAACAAAGAGTAATACATAGCTTTCCTAAGAGGCTGAGATAGATGGTATCTTGGGAAAAGCAAAAATAAAACATGGCAGTGTTTCGGTTTATGTCCAAATCCAGTCCAAACTTCATTCCAGTTCTAACTCATTGCTTGCTTTCGATGACTTGCTTCTGATGATGCCAGGCAAGCCTTGGCCAGGCTTCTCCAAATGTCCCATTTTAAAGGAAAGTTTGGGTCAGCTGGTACAGGGGGAGGGGTTGGTGTTTGCACACATTGCTCAGCTTATCTGATTAAAGGTGGGGGATGTTGTAGGCTCCCAGTAACAAAACACATTCCCATTGCAGACTGTTCTTTTAAATGAAAAGCATCAGGTTTTGGAAAATGGCATTCATGTACCTGTACAGAGGAGATGAGAGATGGTTTTAAAACTTCATTCCAGTTCTAACTCATTGCTTGCTTTCGATGACTTGCTTCCGATGATGCCATTCAATGCATTCTGATGCATTTCAGTGCAAAATCGGGTGCCATCGCATCGGATGCCATCGTATGGCATCCGATGCGATCGCATACGATTTTTGAGCTAAAATGGCTCAAAAATCGGTAAAACATCGTATCGCATCGATGGCATACGATGCTTTACCGATTTTTCACCATTTTTGCTCAAAAATCGGTAAAACATCGTATCGCATCATATGACATCGTATGCCACTACATATGGCATACGATGTTATCCGATGTTTTACCGATTTTTCACCATTTTTGCTCAAAAATCGGTAAAACATCGTATCGCATCGTATGACATCGTATGCCACTACATATGGCATACGATGTTATCCGATGTTTTACCGATTTTTGACCATTTTTGCTCAAAAATCGGTAAAACATCGTATCGCATCGTATGACATCGTATGCCACTACATATGGCATACGATGTTATGCGATGGCATACGATTTTTGAGCTAAAATAGTCAAAAATCGGTAAAACATCGCATCGTATCGTATGCCACATGCGATGCGATGCGATTTTTAGCATACGATCTGCATACGATGCAGGTCGTGGGAGCCGTGATACTCCACAAGTACCGACATTGCTATTTCACTAAAGGGGTTCTGGCTTATGCTGATTTTTTTTTTGGAGTGCCGCTCCCCACACCTAGATCTAGCAGTAGGGGATCCCCAATATACAGAGAAGCCTTGATGACCACTTGGGGGCTTAATCGTACCTTTGCTCAAATATATGTAACCAAGATCTCCGAATTCTAATATCCTGTACTATTTAAGTGTGGTTACTAGGGTGGCAAATCCCGGGATTGGGATCGGTGGGATCCGGGGATTCGGCCCCAAAAACACCGGGATTTTGGGAATAGACAGTCAAATGCTGGGCAGCGCCTGAACACTCGCTCAGACGCTGCCCAGCAGTTCCCGATGCCCGGCCTGCGGCTCTGCACAGCGTGATGGTCAGAGGTCACGCTGCGCCCGCTGAACATTCGATCTGCCCATAGCCTTGCTCTCGGACCCTACTCCAGCCGCCCACCCTCGCCAGCGCTGAAGGTCGGAATCTACCTTTAGGGCTGTCGGTAATGGCCACTGGGATTGTATGACCCCCTTAATTGGTACATCAGTCGATTTGATTCAGCCATGTGTGCTTGAGCCAAGGATATACTTAAAACCTGGACTGTTGGGTCTCCTGGCGGAGAGAGGTTTCGAACCACTGATAAACTCCTGTGCGGGGATTCTGTACGGTCACAGAGTAGTTGCCTATGGTTACCTGACTCCTGTGATTTCCTTGCTGTAGGATATAATGTGTCATGAGAGCTTCCTTTTGCAGCACCCAACAGACAGCAGGCACCTTCTGTAGATGCAACTTCCCTTGTAGTGGTTTTCCTAGCAGCTTCCTCTGTATACTTGTGACTAAGCATCTGTGATTGGCTGCTGTAATGCTGGCGACGGCAGCTTTGTACCGAGCTCTGCCTATACAGACGTTTGTGTTACGGACACGGAACCCGAGAACCAGATGTAACCTTCAATTGCTTTGTTTACAGGCGGGCCAAACATGTGGGCGATCACCACGGAGGAGCGGGCCAAGCACGACAAGCAGTTTGCCAGCCTGAATCCCGCAGGTGGCCTGATTACCGGTGAGTGTCAGTTAATGTTTCTGTAGTTCCAGTAATACATTTGGTAATTCGGAGCCTTGTGCTCAATAAACTGTATTTCCTACTATGTACCATGTGGCTAAAAAAACAAAACAAGTTGCCGTTATTTTTGGACTTTGGCCGCAATTTCCCGTATGTACCAAGCAGCGGGTATTGCCAGCTTTTGCCTCCGTTCCAATAGTCACGTGAGGCATGTCGCACATGATCAGAGAAGCTTGCAACTGCTTTGATAACTGCTGAGGTATATATTAAGCTTGTACGGATCACAGGTCCAGGAATATACTGTATAAGCCTCATTGTTCTTTATTTAAAGTGAAAATCATTATCACAAAGGCCATAACCTAACAAACCCCCCCCCCCTCTTCTTCTTCCCCAATTGGCTTATAGGACAGTGATGATTAATACGTCTATTGTTTTC
This sequence comes from Crinia signifera, assembly GCF_055691185.1. Lineage (NCBI taxonomy): Eukaryota > Metazoa > Chordata > Amphibia > Anura > Myobatrachidae > Crinia > Crinia signifera. Next base: position 312,545,845 of record NC_139219.1, on the reverse strand, counting down.
GATGATCTTTACACTAACAAGTGACTCCTTGCTAGTAAACTGAATCCATTCCTAACGGACCCAACAACTTCCCCTTATGACCTGGTTTGCTCTTCCTTCATTCTGCATGCCTGACCCTGATCCTGGTTAAGCACTTGTTGTCACACCCACAATGGCCTGGCCACACCCTTCTGTGTATTGGCTACAACTCGCTCGTGCAGTAAATAGATTAGTGAGCCACACCATGCAGACACTTGCTATTGCTCCGTCATAGTCTCCATCTATAATTTAATATGTTTTTCTTCTTACCCAATAGTCTGTTTATTCATGTAGGGAATAAACAAGAACTAGTTGTGTGCCTGGTTTCAACCAGGCAAAGGATTGCTGGGCGGAACATTTTATCCCTTTTCTTACCCCCTTAGGAGTCGAAAAATTCCTACTTAGTGGCTGACAGCAATTAACTGTCACAGTTTTCACCCAGCTGTTCAAATGTTCAATGTTCCGGTGCACCTGCTTGATTCCAGGTCACCAAGCAGGTGGACGGGAAGAGTTCACCAACTGTCACATTTTCCAGAGCACAATGGTGATGCATTTTAAATGGCAGGCAGGTGGTTTTACCTCATAACTCCAAAACGAAGCAACACATTACAACAGCAATATAATTCTGAAAGGCTAGTAATTTGGTATTTCTGTAACAATGGTATCTTAGATATAAAGGTGCCCATACACTAGTAAGATTTATCATCAGATCTGGCAGGTTGGAACAAAAACATGGTTATGGATGAGTGACAGTTTGTCAGTTTTCCAGCATTTCCAAGCAAATGGTCAACTGTCATTTGCTCTCATCCATAACCATGTTTTTGTTCCAACCAGCCAGATCTGCAAATAAATCTGCATGTGTATGGCCACCTTAAGTTACTCATAAGCGCCGCTTACAAAGTGGGATTCTCAAGTAAATTATTAATCTAATCACCAATGTCCAAATTCCAGGGTAACAGGCTCTTGCATTTATTAGAACTTGGTCCTTCAGTGAGAACAACAACTGCTGGTACCTGAGGTTTGCCTGTAAAAGCTGGTTCTGTAGTTAGGTCTCCCATGCTGTACGCTACGTAATATGTGACATTGCTGAAGGTGGGAAAGGCAACGTGCTGCCAATATTACAGCAATCAGCGTAGATCGTTTGCATATATTGACAGTCCGCTGCCAGGGTGCAGAGCAAAGATTCATTAAATATTAAATGTGCTGCAATCTTCTGGCACAGCCTTCTCTGTACCAACACATCTGTAGAAGCCAGGGTCTTCAAATGACAAATATACCATCATCATCAGCCAGCTTTCCCAGCTGACAGGAGGGGCGATCACAGTGGGCATTGTCCCATACCTGGCCGTTTAGTCTTTGGGAGTGTGGACACATAGGGCCCTAGATCAGCATGGATCGCTAGTCAGCGACTTCATAATTTGATAATCGAACAACTGCGTTTTTGCATCGGCCGCATGGCGCATGCTCAGCCATAATTAGTCAATAGTAATAACAAGGGGGTAAACAAAAAGGGGATAACAAAGGGAACAGGGATTGAGGGAGCAGGGCATACAAAGGTATTGATGATTTAGGATTACAACCAAGAAAAAGAGAAAGGAGGAAAGACAAGCGATGACCGATTTTTCCATAGGATTCAATGTTAAAATGGTCTGAGTCCATTTTAACATGGAATTCAATGGGAAAAAGGGGTCCTTTTTCATACCCCTACTATCCAAGTGGGCATGGAGTTGGATATAAACCTGTGGCGAGCGTAGCGAGCCACCGAGCCTGAAGCGTGGCGAGCCCCGCGAGGGGACACAGAATACCGTCCCCTCGCCACGCTTCGGGCTCGGTGGCTCGCTACGCTCGCCACAGGTTTATATCCAACTCCATGCCCACTTGGATAGTAGGGGTATGAAAAGGACCCCTTTTTCCCATTGAATTCTATGTTAAAATGGACCATTTTAACATTGAATCCTATGGAAAAATCGGGTCCATCGCATCGCATCCGATTTGGTCGCATGCGATGTGCCCGATCCGACCCGATTTCTAAATCGGGCGCCCAGATACTACATAAGTACCGTTTTTTCGTTTTTTCCTGGTTCCAATCATTTCTGTCTGATACACCCCACTTCCTCCTCGTATTGTACACGTGTGACGGGTCACGGTTACATTTCCTCCTTAATAACTGATACGGAGGTCTATTCCTGATGTCACGCACCGGAATGCTATCTTTAACCTTTTCCAGTTGGGAGGTGCTAACATTCCGTCCTCATGTGTTACTGTGTGTGTGCGCTGTAACAGGACGCCGGTCAGCGTTTCTGCCTCTCACTGATGGGGCATTGGGTGATTATAGTTGATGGCTGCATTCTGTGTGGGCTTGGCGTTATCCTTCTCTAAGGTATCGCTGGTTGCTCTGGATTCCTCTCAAAGTAGAAACACTTGGCTTCTAGCTAAATTTGCCCCAGTGTTTCAGTGTGCCTCTGCGCCAGTAGTAAGGAGATAGTGTCATTCCCGCTGCACTGGGTGTGATGATGCCTGAATAAAGTGATTGTAAGATGCAGGGGAATGTCCTGGTGCAATGTCAATATGTGATGATACCAATAGGAACATGTTTTGTCCTAAAATCCATTTATTTTTGTTCGGCTGATTCGGATTTAAAAACCACGGTGATGTTCTAGTAGTCCGGCCGCACACTCCATGTATAAGCTATGGGATCCAATAGTAAGACTGAAACCCAGATAGTGTCAGGTTTCCCATCCCAAAGTTTGTGATGTCACTGGTCAGGCTGGAGGTGTAGTCGGTGTACTGTATATGACGTGTGACGTTTTTGTGTCAATGTCGACATGGACCCTAAATTCACGTATCTACCTTTTTCATGTTAACATTTTGACCCTGTCAATATTTTGATCCTTTTGACCTATTGCGATATGTTTAAAGTCGACATTTTGGGGTAGACCTTTTGACCGTCTATCTAGAGTAGACACTGTAGGTCTATGAACCGGAACCGCATGTGCCCTCGTACTTGCACATTATTGCATTTATCAGCAGAGAAGTCATATAAACGTGTAAAAAAGCAGGGGTGATTCAGTATGCGGCTCTCCATTTGGTGTGGAACTACACATCCCAGCATGGCCAGGACACCTATTTAGTATGTCGTTCTAGCAGAACGATAGCAGGGCATGCTGAGATATGTAGTTCCACAACAGCTTGTGGCCCTGCATGTTGAATACTGCAGTATAGTGTGTTGGATGTAGTGTATGGACAGATGTAAGATAACCTATAGATGTATCCGATCACAGCTCTCCGCTCACTATAGAAGATGTGTTTCCCCCTGAAGTCACATTAAGGTTCCTCTGCTTGGTCGACACATGTTTCTTGTCTTTTTTTATTTTTTGGTGCCGAATGTCAGGGGGGTCCCCATGGACACTGTATATTAGCACAGTCCCCCCTCGCTGCGCTCGCTATGCTTCAGGCACAGTTATATTCTTACTCTGTGTCCACTTGGATAGTAGAGTAGGAACCAAATGGACCTTCCTACCATTGGCCAGGTTCCTGTCGATGCTTTCTTCCCATCGATCTAGCATCACTGTCTATGTAATGACAAGTATAGACGTCTAACTAGAGGCCGTAAACCATGGTGTTGCTGACCTAAACCTGGTTGATCCGCCGTCCGCATACCCCTATACTTTACCATTCAGCTGCGTGTTATATGAAGTGGTCGGAGAGGAGGGCACCCTGCTGAAGCATGCACCTGTAAATCATTATATAAAGGGCGAGCGAGTGATTTGGAGAACATGTGTATTATGCAGAGGAATGAACACACACACACAGTAAATCACTATTAGAAGTCACCTGTAAGATCCCTGTAATTAGCCAAGTAGCCGTTCTTGTCTGTATAATATCCCTGTAATGGTATAATACAGTACAGTGTGCTATATCCTGTGTGTAATGTCTCGCGTTACTGTGTCTGTCTCTTACAGGTGACCAAGCAAGAAACTTCTTCTTACAATCAGGCCTTCCCCCGGCTGTGCTAGCTGAAATATGGTAAGATGATATATTTATACCGCCGTGCCGTTGCACATGTATTCTGCCAGTGTCCCTACGGCCATTGATAGGGATCGGCTGTGTATCTACAGTATAACCAATAACACCTATTCTAAAGGACAACATGTCTTCTGTACCGTATGGATTTTTTGAACGCAAATCAACATAAACATGACAAAAGGGCTGGTGCCGTTGGCTCGCTAAGACCTGGCGCCCTTGAAGCCCGCCTTTATCAATATTAGTGAGTTTTGGCTAAACCCGCAAAAAGCTCAATCCTAAACACACACCCCACTGTGGCAGGGCATGCTGGGATGTGTAGTTCCACAACAGCTGGAGGGCCCTGAGTTTGCCACCACTGCGTGTAGATGGTTTCAGGAAAGCATACATGGTCGGGTCTGGGATACCTTACGAATATTCAAATATGTTTAACCTATATCATCACAGTTACTGTGATTTCATCAGACAACAAGCAAGTAATAATCTATAGGGGAGAGTGGAGTTTGTATGGGATCAGTGTCTTAGCATTTACTAATACAGCTGATTCATGCTACAAGGAAGAACACACCCTGCCTCCTGCTATCTAACACATAATGTATGTAGGAAATTATATATTCATAAAAAATTTAAGATTTCTTTATGACACATAAACTAACCTTTTTACTACACAGAAAGGAGCCTTAAAATATCAATTTTGTTGGTTTAATAACCGGTCAGAAGCCGTATATGTTTGATAGCGATACAAGGATGTATACGAGTTTCTTGAAATCTGCAAGTCTTGTATATAAAGAACATGTGACTTTCAGGAGATAGAGGAGGCTTATCTACTGTTGGCCTCATACAACTGAGATGTATTGGGGCAATTTCCCGTTCCCACGACTTCCACGTAGGGGGATCAGAAATATAAAACATGCTTGAAAAATCCTGATTCAACAATACTGACTGTAAAGGATCGGCAAGACATCCGGGTTTTACCCTCATTAATGTCTCTGATTCACTGGTAGATCCGATCCGAGGGTCGACGTCTGCGGTATCCGGACTGGTCATGGACTGACTCATGATAGACAGTCATATGGTCGACAGGGTCAAATGGGCGACATGCATTATTTTTTTTTACAAAATGTTCTGCCGACATGTGCTGACAGACGGTATTTCATGCCCTACCATCCACTAGGGCGTGAAGGGAGAATATAATAGTGTGCCGAGCGCGGCGAGCCATGCGAGGGGGCGCGGTACACTTAGACGTGTCCATACCGACCTGTGCCGACACCCTAAAAACAGTAAAACAGCATGTCGACCTTTGACCCTGTCGACCTTTGACCCTGTCGTCCCTTTGACCCTGTCGACCTCTCGACCCTGTCGACCTCTCGACCCTGTCGACCTCGTGACTGTCTACGCTTAGTGGTCTACCATATGACTGTCTATCATGAGTCAGTCTATGTTTTATACCATAGCCGACATTTCCTGCAAGGTCGGGGAATAGCCTCATAGATGTATGTGGGCTATAAACCGTGGCCAGTCAGCCCCCAACTGTCACGTTACAGGCTGTTTGGAAAGTGACAGTTGGGGGCTGGTAAATTATTTCTCTCCACTTTATCTCTTTTCAAGGCTTTATACATGTATCCCATTGTTAGCAGTCCTCATAGACCTCTGCTGTGGTTACGTCAGCTTGCAAGTTAGCCAGGACGTGCAAGTTAGCCACAGTCATTACTGGCAGCAGTACAACAGGAAGCGACAAAACTACAGCGGTCACTGTGGCTTGTGGGGTTTTTCTGGGTGTGGCTGTAATGTGACTAGTGCTGGGTATATACTAGGAGGTAAAATGTATCGGACTGACAGCCTCAAGCTGGGTATACACTAGACCAGTGGTAGCCAACTCCAGTCCTCAAGAGCTACCAACAGTTAATGTTTTCCATGTCTCACAGAATCACAAGTGAAGTAATTAGCTCCACATGTGATCTTTTCAAATGTCAGCCAGTAATGAGGGCACCTGTGTACCTGGGAGGTGAGCTGGAAAACGTTAACTGTTGGTACCTCTCGAGGACTGGAGTTGGCTCCCCCTGCACTTGACAACATGCATCATGAACGATGTCGGCTGTCGATTTCCCTCAAACTTACAGACAAAGGATATATAGGGCCTAGTTCAGCATGAATTGCTATTTAAAGAATTTGCAATCCTGTCAAAAATCTGACACCTGCGTGTTCGCATTGTTAATAAATATCCGTACACACGGCAGTCACAGTTGGATTGACAGGAAGTCCGTGTTGTGGGGCAGAAACATGGCATTTTCTGGGTATGTTTGTGCCCAGGCAGGGTGGGTCTCTGACGTCAGCGATGACCACTTCCAGGCTGCTTCTTTAACAGATTATTGGAAGCCCTAGACTTACCCAGATGGGGAAAAAACGCTTTTGAATTGGCCAATCCATGGCTGTTTCCGCCAAAACAAATCCGACTTGTTTTACAGTCTGATCTGTTTTGTCGGAATTTGTCTTTAATGTTGTCGGAAATGGCAACATTGAATAGGCGAGTGCCTATATTTCCCCTGTCGGGAAATATCGACACATATTGAATACCCCCAGGTATGGCCACACGATATCTGGGTTGCTCTCCTGCGGAGGTTTCCATTTCCCCGTTCCTCACCGCTGAGATATGGCCACACGATATCTGGGTTGCTCTCCTGCGGAGGATTCCATTTCCCCGTTCCTCACCTCTGAGATATGGCCACACATATACATAGTCATTAAGGCTGAAAAAAGACGTTAGTCCATCGAGTTTAGCACGATATCTGGGTTCCTGATCTGTGGGGAATATCAGGTTTCTGGTTACAGCAATGCATTCGCTCCTTGTTGCGGCTGATTGATAATCGGTTCAGTCACGCATTTTGGAAGATTTCTTACGACCCGACTGCTGATCAACGCTGAATGGTCTATGCAATTATCTTCCCGATTGCCGGTAATCTGGGTATCGGGATTGTATTTGCATAATGAATGCTCGGTGTCAGGCACTTTAGGAAAAAGCACTAGGCTACCCACGGCAGAGGGTTTAAGTCACGCCAAGCAGCTATAAGATGCTAGATGTACAAGGACACCTACTAAGTACACGTCATGAGAACAAAAATGAAAGGGTACATTGATTGTAATGGGATATGAATCCCTGTGTATGTATAATGTGGGGTACACACCAGGACGACCACCGTCGTTCACGACCGATAGACGACCATGGAACGATTTCCCTTGGACTTCCCGGGAGCTCCCAGGCAGTCCCCAGCAAACGATTAGCAAAAATTGTGTTTTTTTGCGGAACGATCTAGATCCGATCCCGATGCGCCCGCGATGGTCGTTAAGACGGTCGGATCGCTGGTTTTTGTTTTTTTTGCAAGAACACATGCGACCGTCGTCAGATGGGCCTTTGAAATTTGAATGAAGGGGCTGGACTAGCAGAGGGGGAGGACTAGCAGAGGGGGATAGGAATAGCAGCAGCCATTTTAAACCAGTGTATTTCTGCTTTGTTACTAGTGAGGCTTGGTTTATACCTGCTGAACGCTGGACATAGCTATTTACACATTACTTTGTTTTGCCTGCCATTACAAAGTGTCTTTTAACCCTGCACTATGGAGAATGCAGTGATGGGTAGTCACCAGCAACAGTACCTGCTCTATTATGCAGTTTTGAAGCTCAGGCGTCAGAGAGCCCAGCGCAGGAGAGAAAGATCATGCTGGACAAAGCAGTGGCTACTTCAGCGTCAGACTCGTTCGCACATGCCACTGCTCAGGGACATCAGGGAGAATAACCCAGACGATTTCCGTAACTTCTTGAGGATGGATGATGCCACATTCCAGGAATTGCTGCGTCTGGTGACTCCCCACATCGAGAAGCAGGATACCAAGTATCGCATGGCTATCCCTGCTGAGGAACGGCTGGTGGTCACCCTGAGGTTTCTGGCGACAGGACGGTCTCTTGCTGACCTAAAGTTTGGATCCCTCATCTCCCCGCAAGCTTTGGGCCTCATCATCCCGGAGACCTGCAAAGCCATTGTGAAGGTGCTGCAGTACCAGTATTGCAAGGTAAGGATGAAATATACACTGTACACTTTATTGTGCAAACAAAATATTTTTATTTATAATTTAGGCCTAGGACAGAAACAGGTTTTTTAGGCCTTTCATGGTTAAAACATGTAAAATAGTAAATAGATTGTGTCAACAAAAATATATTATAATACCATATATAAAAGATATTGTACAAAAACACACACTATATATAAAGATTTAAGTATGTATGACCCAGTTTAAACTTTCCCAATAAGTACGGGCTACTGTGTGGCAGAGGATGTCTGCCGCAGATAAGTAAAGGCTGCGGCCCACATGGCGCATGGCGCAGATGCAATGGTCCCGGCCCCATTGATGTGCGCCATACGCCATGTGAGCAGTGGCCATCACATACCTGCAGCTGAGACCATGTCTGCCGCACAGTACCCCATACTATTGGTAAAGACAAAAGGGCAATAAATGGAGTTTGCTATCCAGATTGAGGAGAATCCTGTTCTCCCTCTGGTAATGCAGGTACAGGTAGCAGCATATAAAAAAACAAAAAACACACTCTGGTAACTTCTGGAACATGCCCTTACAACAGTAGGGATAAGGTACTGTGCGGCAGAGGATGTCTGCTGCAGATATGTAAAGGCTGCGGCCCACATGGCGCATGGCGCAGATGCAATGGCCCCGGCCCCATTGATGTGCGCCATACGCCATGTGAGCAGTGGCCATCACATACCTGCAGCTGAGACCATGTCTTCGGCACAGTACCCCATACTATTGGCAAAGAAAAAAGGGCAATAAATGGAGTTTGCTATCCAGATTGAGGAGAATCCTGTTCTCCCTCTGGTAATGCAGGTACAGGTAGCAGCATATAAATAAACAAAAATACACACTGTGGCCCTTGTGTGGCAGAGGATGTCTGCTGCAGATATGTAAAGGCTGCGGCCCACATGGCGCATGGCGCAGATGCAATGGTCCCGGCCCCATTGATGTGCGCCATACGCCATGTGAGCAGTGGCCATCACATACCTGCAGCTGAGACCATGTCGATGGTAAATGATAAAGTAGCCTATTTTTTAAGACAGATCCTCAAAAACAGGACACTCTGGATCTTCTATCAGTAAAGAACTGTAGAATTGACGGTACTGGGGGGGTTGAGAAGGCTGTGTAGGTGTTGACTGGGTATGTGTTGGAATTGTGCTCGACTGGCCTGCTACGGTGGCAGGCGGAGTAGGCACTGGTGATTCTAATGACAGTGGTGTGTCTGGTGCACTACCAATGCCAACTATTTTAGTGCCACTGTTGAGATACCCTAAACTGCCATTATACACCAACTCCATGCATAACTTTTCAAAAGTAAGTTGCTGGTCAGGAGCCATGTTGCGAACACACTCTGCCACATAAGTGAAGTAGTTGTCATGTTTGTCCGGGTTTCTTTGCAGGACTTGATGTGCCCGCATCATAAATTCTTCATGTGCCGCTGCTTCTCCTTTTTTTCCTTTGCCACGCATTTTTTTGGCACGGGGGAGTGGTGGAGTGGGTTCCAGGGTGGGTGGCGGAGTGCGTGCCGGAGTAGGAACTTCGTTAGATGTGCATGCATTATCAGATAGGACAGATAGGTCTGGGGTTGCAGGTGGGTAGTCACCAAGCTGTAAAAAAATTGAACATGTTTACTAATCAATTCTATTTACTTCTAATTTCAGTTCCCTACCAGCGTGAATGAATGGAAAGTCATCGCAGAGGAGTTTGAACAGCGATGGAACTTCCCAAATTGCGGTGGAGCCATTGATGGCAAACATGTCCGCATAGCCCAGCCTATCAATAGTGGTTCCTACTATTTTAATTACAAGGGCTATTTTAGCATTGTACTAATGGCTGTGGTGAATGCCAACTATGAGTTTATCTTCCTGGATGTAGGAAGGAATGGCCGTGCATCGGATGGTGGCACTTTCAAGGACACAAAGTTCTACGAAAGGCTCATAGCGAACACCCTTCACTTGCCGTCTGTCCAGGAAACTAAACAGGGGCTTAACTTTGTTTTTGTGGCTGACGAGGCTTTTGGCCTGCACGAGCATGTCATGAAGCCATATGCGCAAAGGGGCCTGAACCATGACAAAAGGATCTTTAACTACAGGCTATCCAGGGCACGGCGTGTTGTGGAAAATGCTTTTGGCATCCTGGCAAGCCGGTTTCGCATTTTTCACACTGCCATTAACCTGAGGGTGGACAAAATTGACTGGGTTGTCACGGCGTGCTGTGTCCTGCACAATTTGCTCCGCAGAAAAGCCACACAGCAAAGGGCTACAGGCACAGCACTCCAAGAAGACCAAGAACTGCCAGAGGAGGTAGTGCAGATATCCTCCTTGCAAACCCCAACACAACGCTACACAGGGAGTGCACGAGCCAAACAGGTGAGGGAAGAGTACATGGCCTACTTTAATGGGGAGGGCGCTGTGGATTGGCAGGAGGAATCAATTAGATAGCCAAAAAAATAGACTCACCGATGCAGACTGCGAATTCTCCTCCTCCTCCTGCGCCGCGACTTCTTGGTTTTCCTGTTCGACCATAAGGACTACTCCTGTCCTCATCGACTCCTGGCTGAGGGTGAATGTCAACCGGTCATAGTACCAGAGCGATGTTTGATACATCTCGTCGACTCCAGCACCAGACTTCTTTGCAGCCTCCATCTTCTTGTGTTCCTTTAAGAACACCGTGCGCAGATTCTGGATGCGTTTCCTCACCCATTCAACATTGGCCTCTGGGTGAAATGGAAGACTGTAGCGTGCCAACTCCTCCAAGGCTTGGTTTCTTTTAATTTTGTTTGAATACTCCTTGGATTTGGTTCTCCACAGGCATTCGTGTGTACGATATTTTTCAATAAACCCTTCCAAAAACTCTTGTTCCTTTGCGTTGGACATTGGGACTGTAAAAAGATAAAACCATTTTAGTTGTTATAGTTATACCCATGTTTTGTTTCATATTTAAATTTTTATAGTTATAGTTACCAGTTTACCTAGTTCTTATGTTTTAAGTATTTAAAATGTTAATAAACTTTTATGAAAACCACTATACATTTTATTGTGCAGATTGCTATTCACACACACAGGTGAATGGGGCCTAGCAGAGAGGAGTGCATGGAATACTGCAATGGTGGACAATGGTTTATGTATATATATCTATATATACACAAACACACACACACAGGTGAATGGGGCCTAGCAGAGAGGAGTGCTTGGAATACTGCAATGGTGGACAATGGTTTATGTATATATATCTATATATACACAAACACACACACACAGGTGAATGGGGCCTAGCAGAGAGGAGTGCTTGGAATACTGCAATGGTGGACAATGGTTTATGTATATATATCTATATATACACAAACACACACACACAGGTGAATGGGGCCTAGCAGAGAGGAGTGCTTGGAATACTGCAATGGTGGACAATGGTTTATGTATATATATCTATATATACACAAACACACACACACAGGTGAATGGGGCCTAGCAGAGAGGAGTGCTTGGAATACTGCAATGGTGGACAATGGTTTATGTATATATATCTATATATACACAAACACACACACACAGGTGAATGGGGCCTAGCAGAGAGGAGTGCTTGGAATACTGCAATGGTGGACAATGGTTTATGTATATATATCTATATATACACAAACACACACACACAGGTGAATGGGGCCTAGCAGAGAGGAGTGCTTGGAATACTGCAATGGTGGACATTGGTTATATGTATACACACAGACATGGGGCCCACCCAAAAAAAACAGTGACATGGTCGGGTGCACGGTTGCCAAACCAGTGCTTTATACACACTATATACATTGGTGGCAACAGTGGGCATGCATAGAAGAGCATTGGGAGTGCAAACATACCAGGTTGTTGTTCTGGGAGATGAGACAAGAAGGAGAGTCCAACTGCTGCGCCAGCGCTGTTTGCTATGTGGAAAAACATGGCGCCGGGGGAGTGTTTAGGAAATGCCACTCAAATAGGCTGGATCAAACGACGGACGCACCGACGGACGGACGACGGAGGCGGCAAAAAACACTCACGATCTGCATACGATTGACGGTCGGTCGGCCTGGGATTGACGGATCCTACCTGCAGCACGTAGGACCAAAGATGCGACCAAACGAGCGGCGTGAACGCGCATTTGATCGGAATCGGATCAAATAAATGTCAAAAACACACGATAGTACATACAATCTGCATACAACCGGTCGGAATTGGATCTAAATTGACAGAATCGTGCCCTAGTCGTCCTGGTGTGTACCCAGCATTAGAGAGTCTTATAACAGGCTGACTTCTTTCTTTTTAATTCATTGACATTATTATTATTATATTATCTTTGCGCTGTCTCAATACTTATTTCAAACAACAATTTGACCCAACTGAAGTGAAATATCGGAAGGGATGATTGAAACCAAGAACCAAACCACGGCCTGAGACATATATTATGTGTTAGTCACTCTAGCCCACACGTTCTAGAACTTGGTCCTCAGGACCCCACGCTTTGCACGTTTTCAAGGTTTCGACATAGAATCAAGTAAAATAATTAGTTCCACCTGTGTCAGTGAGTAATGAATGCATCCGTGAACTGTGTTGGGTCCTGGAGACTGAGTTTAAGAACCCCTGCTTTAGCCATTGCTGCGATGTTAGTCTTCTCCGCTGTTGTGCACCGAAGCTGTTGTGCACCGAAGCTGTTGTACACCGAAGCTGGTGTGCACTGCTCTGTACGCCCCAGGGGATCTCATCGCATGTCCCGCAAAATCGCATGTGATTTTATAAGGTGTGCGATGCCATTACATACAATGATGTTTTACGCACCCCCCCCCCCCCCCCACTATCCACGCCACAACGAACGTGGTAAGTGGTGGTGGAATGCATCCTCGGATGTTTTCATACCTCCACTGTCCACGTCGGCGTGGAGTTGACTTTATATAGTGTGGCGAGCCGAAAGCATGGCGAGCAGACACGGATTGCTTTAAATGTACTCCGCGTCCCCTCGCGGGGCTCGCCACACTTCGGGCTCGGTGGTTTGCTGTGCGTGCAACACTATATAAAATCAACTCCATGCTGACTTGGATAGTGGGGGTATGAAAAGTTCGGAGGACGTGTTCCGCCGCCCCTCGCGGGGCTCGCTGCGCTCGCCACGCTTATGTAGCTAATGTAATGGCATCGCACACCCTATAAAATTGCATGCGATTTTGCGGGAGGTGCAATGCGATGAGATCCCCCGGGGGCACACAGAGCAGTGAATAAATTACATTAAAAAAATCACATCGCACGGCACTAAAATGGCCCATGCGATGCGATTTTCCTATGCAGAATAGCCCACTAAGCAATTTGCTTAGTGGGTGCCGTGCTAGTAAACAAGTACACTTTATTCTACAATGACATTTGCCGTAGTGTTCATTCATAAAGAAGAGCTTAATGTTCCTGCTGTCAATCACAATCCAGATTATTATATGGAGTTTGTCAATGGTTCCCATTCTGTTTTTCTAGGGCCCTGTCCGACCTAAACAAAGATGGCAAGATGGACCAGCTGGAGTTTTCCATTGCAATGAAGCTGATCAAACTCAAGCTGCAGGGTCAGACTTTGCCAATGATCCTACCGCCTGTCATGAAGCAGGCGCCAATCTTCTCGCCATTAATGTCCTCCCGCTATGGTATATTTCCTTAACAGTATACCTTATGGTTAATAGGCAGCCGGACATCGTACACCCTATATCTAGAAAAATACTATTTTATTACTAACAGGATGCTTTATCTAGAACAATACACTATTACTAATGGGCAAATTTATCTAGAACAACACGTTTTAATCTAGTAACTGGCTCATGTATCTAAAACAAACCACTGTTACGAGTTGCTTTTATCTAGAATAATATGTTTTTTTTATTATACAAAAGGGCTACATTATATAGAATAATACACTTTCTTTTCAATGCGCTGCTTTATCTAGAACAGGCATGTCCAACGTTGGCCCTCCAGATGTTGTGAAACTACACATCCCAGCATGCTTTGCCACAGTTTTGCTATTAGAGAATGCTAAAACTATTGCAAAGCATGCTGGGATGTGTAGTTTCACAACATCTGGAGGGCCAACGTTGGACATGCCTGATCTAGAACAATACACTGTATTACGAACAGGCTGCTTTATCTAGAATATAAACAGGTTGCTTTTATCTAGAACAATTTACTTTCTTACGGGTTGCTTTATCTAGTACAATACACTTTATTACTAGCGGTCTGATTTATCTGGAACAATACACTGTATAATGAAAGGCTGCTTTATCTAGAACAATACAGTTTCTTAATAACAGGCTGCTTTATCTAGAACAATGCCCTTTATTACTAGGATGTTGCTTTATTTAGAACATCAATGCGTAAAGTTGTACTTGTTCTGTGTTCTGTGTCAGAATGGTGCTCACAATGTGCGCTTGCAGTAGGAAGCTGCCCAGGCCTCATATGCTTTCATTTATTTGCTTGTAGTAAGTCCTTTTCGGACATGTTACTAAACACAGGAAATTAGGGTATAACCTATAAACCTTAAAATGTCATTATCCTGTCTGATTTTTATTTTATTTTTTTATTTATGCAAAATTTTCTACCGAGGGCACTTTCTGTTACGCACCCACCTCCTGGTGTTTGGCGGGAGCCCTCAGTGGCAAACACAGGATTTGGAAAGGGGGGTTTCCAAATAAGTGGTTACAGAACCAATAAAAAAACATGCCGCCCCCCCCCAAATAGATAGCCAGCATAGCCCCACATAGTCAGCATAGCCCCACCATAGAAAGACAGCATAGCCGCACATAGTCAGCACAGCCCCCCCATAGATAGACAGCATAGCCCCACATAGTCAGCACATCCCCCCATAGTTAGACAGCATAGCCCAACATAGTTAGCACAGCCGCCCCCCCCCCCCATAGATAGACAGCACAGCCCCACATAGTCAGCACAGCCCCCCCCCATAGATAGACAGCATAGCCCCACATAGTCACCACAGCCCCCCCATAGATAGACAGCATAGCCCCACATAGTCAGCACAGCCCCCCATAGATAGACAGCATAGCCCCACATAGTCAGCACAGCCCCACCATAGATATAAAGCTTAGCCCCACATAGTCACCACAGCCCCCCCATAGATAGACAGCATAGCCCCACATAGTCAGCACATCAGCACAGCCCCCCCATAGATAGACAGCATAGCCCCACATAATCAGCACAGCCCCCCCATAGATAGACAGCATAGCCCCCCATAGTCAGCACAGCCCCACCATAGATAGACAGCATAGCCCCACATAGTCACCACAGCCCCCCCATAGATAGACAGCATAGCCCCACATAGATAGACAGCATAGTCCCCCATAGTCAGCACAGCCCCACCATAGATAGACAGCATAGCCCCTCCCCCCCCATAGGCACATAGGCAGACATGTCACATATTCAGAGATCCCCTCCAGCACAGCCTAGGCAGACCTGTCAATCAAATTGGTATTTGTTTAGTTTCACGGCGGCAGCATGGCCGCCCGTTACTTCCGGGTTCGGCGCTCTGCAAACTTTCTAAAATAAAGTCATGCCAACGTGAATAGTTCATACCCCTACTATCCAAGTTGGCATGGAGTTGATTTTAGATAGTGTGAGAGCACAGGAAACACCTCTGTAACTGCCCGTTACACCAGCACCTGTTTGTGTAAGTGTCACACACAACGGAACGTGGCTTTACCACTTTACTACAGAGATTGGCGCACTCGTGTGTGTAATTAGGAGTGGGTTAGGTAGTGGATGCAGCAGATGGAGCAGACTTGCATGCGATGTCTCCCACATGTCCGTGAGCTTGGGATCCGGAACATCAATCTACAATAAGTAGACCGTCAATAGGTCGGACGGTACATCAGGTCAACATGGCAATTGTCAGCTCAGCAGTGGGGCCTCAGTCTTATCCAGAGAGGTATGGTGGGATATTTAGTATAAGCTGCAGGAGGGCGCAGGTACAGGGATAGAAACCCCATCTGTGTTCTCGCCCCGGTGTCCAGGATTTGGCCAGCCCCGATGTAGGGTCTATATAGAGATTTGTGAAAGCCGAGAGTTTAGTGACTCTCCTTAAGCCACCATGGCTGGATGAATGTGACGTTATAAAATCCATGCTTTGTGTTTTACGTTCAGGTATGGGAAGCATGCCAAACCTGTCCATGATGCCATCTCTACCCACGCTGTTACCCATAGCACCCACCACCTCGTTGACCTCCATGAGTTCTATGCCACCCCTGCCTATGTCTAGTCCCTTGGTGCCTTCTGTTGGCTCATCCTCAACGTTGCCAAATGGAACCTCCACTCTCCTGTCCTCGTTCCCTGTGCCTTTGTCTTCAAGTAAGTGTCTGTGGACGTGCGTCGCTTTGCTGCCAAGTAAACCCACCTTGCTCTCGGCCAGAGATTGCAGTGACCAATGTCTGCTCCATTTCTCCAGTGTGGCCAATCTCTCCAATAATCCTTTGTTTTGTCTTTGGAAATGATTGTTTGACAACCGTCCTGTTACATGTGTATGTAGGATCAATCTACACATCCTGTTCTCCAATTCTTCTGCTCCGTAGGAGGCTTCTGTTCTCACTGAGCTCGCCTTAGGACACCGGCGTTATGGTATGACAGGTGTTCCAGCATCTTAAGCCTCATACACACTTTGCGACCCTTCCCTCGGCCGATATAGTTACCAATATTGTCCATGGGTTGCCGATTTAGTGTATACCCTGAAGAATATCGGTAAACTATATTCAGTGATGTCAGCGGGACCCGCAGAACATGCAGATCATTTGGCTTTAAAGCCAGATTGACCTTCATGTTCAACAGACAGCTTATTAACGACGCTTGGAGCGCACATCGTTAATGATATTGAGTGTAAGCACTAGACAATATTTAAATTATATCGCTCATAACCCCATTTCTGAGCAATATCTTAATATCTTTTACAGTATCCTCTGGTGTGTACGGGACTTTACACAGCATCGGAGTATCACTCTTAGGGGGGGCTTTCAATCCTGGCCAGTTTTCGGTCCGCTCGCCAGTTTATCGGCAGGCGGAATTCAATGTTCCTCCTGTCGAGCGGCGAAAAAGGGGAGGCACCGGTGAAAATGGCCGTGAGCTGTCAAGATTAGGGCCGTGATTTTGACAATCCGCGTCTGTTTTCGTCAAAACGGACCCGACTGGTTTTAAAGTTGGATCTGTTCGGTCACGCTGCCTCTTCAATGCTGTTGGAAACTTGGAGAGTGATGAAGCACTATCCAATCCTCATCTAACTCTCATTATACTGGATGTGTTTGAAAAATTACAGGAGCTGATTGGTTAGCGCTTTGTCTCTCCACTTACTCTCTCATCATGCTTTGATAAATACCCCTCTTAATGGGATAAAGAAGATATTCGCTAAATGTTAGGATCTGGGTACATTCTGGATTGGGCTAAAGAGGTCTAGCTATTTTAATATACTGGATGTTATAGCCGGCTCCCAACAGGGTCCTGAATGTGACCCAACGCTTATAGAGACATAGTTATCTGATTTTGGGGTATCTCCGGGTATGATTCAGAGGCGGACGCAGTACCGATGTTTGCTGCAACACCAATCCTGCTGTGTCATGTTCATTTGCTTATGACATCACCATTAATTGAGACGACTTCTGCGCTACATAGGCAATTCAGTGTAGAGACTAGGAGGCGTCATGTGGGCGTGTTCTCGGAGCATTATGGGAAAGTTTCAGCCTGCAGCTGCTATCTCTTTCGCAGCACTGCAGCCTCAGTAGGCTGCACCTGGAGTGATGGTATCCAGCAGCAGCACTTCCAAGGAATAAGCAGTGATTCCAACACTGACCCACCTGAATGACCCCCAATCTTGAGTGGCTCAAGAGAAGGGCGGATAGAAAATGTATGTCTATAATCTCGCTCAGATGAATGCGGCGTACAGCAGAATAATAATCCTGAACACGGCGGCACTATGGCTCATTATCATTGTATGGTTGTGTTTCAGCGCTGCCTCATAACAGCTCGCTGTCTCTCATGGCTGGAGGGTTCAGCACCAGCAGCAGCATGCAGAAGACTCGCTCTCTGATCGACCTGGGCTCCAGCAGGTATGTAGCACCGCTGATACTACCGCTGCTCTCTCCTCTCTATAGGAGGTTATATGAGTGCTATTTAGAATATGGTACTAATCCTTTTTTTTTTGATCTAGCTCCAACTCCTCTTCTACCACATCACTGACTGGTAACTCCCCAAAAGCTAGCACCCAGGACTGGGCTGTGCCCCAGTCATCCAGGCTGAAGTACAGGCAGAAGTTTAACGGTCTGGACAAGTCTATGAGTGGCTTCCTTACAGGTGAGTGCACCTATTGGCCAATCCCATGGATGTGGGAGGAGACTTTCTACATTATTCAATGACCCCCGATTCACAATTTTTTTCGCCCAATCGGGCTGTTTTCACTCCTTGCGGTGAATCTTTTTCACTGAAAATCTGATTCACCCTATTCAATGTTCACTGTTCGCCGTAAGCGAACAGTAAATTAGTTCTCCGTTTCATGCTCACTGCAATTCGCTGGTGTATTTCAATGAGGTTTTGGGATTCACCGAGAGTGTATTCAATGCTAGGATGGAGAACTGCTTTCAGCATGATTTTCGCCATGATTAACCGTTTTGCATTCGACATCTTTTTAAGGTGAACTGGAATGTGATCTTTTAAAATAATTTTTTTTTTGTGCGGAAAAATTAAGTTAGATATATTTTAAATAAATGTAGTTAATACGATTTAATTAAATAAAAAAAGAACCACCCCTTGAAAAAAAAAAAATATAGAATGTAATATATAATCTATAAATTATATATATTCAAAAATAAAAATACAATTTTGTTCAAGAAACATTAAACATAGATGTTCGGAACATCACTACCAGCTATGAGTTGTTGTTTTTTTCCTAACTGTGCGAGGCAGAACTAACAAAAACCCAACATTAATGACCTTTAGAGGGAGTCACAGCAGGGGTCAGGTAAGTATACCTGCCCTCCCTCTCCACCGCCCGACCCGAAGTTCCCCCCTTAGTGCCTTTAACCCTTTCAGGTCCAACGTCTAGTCAGGCTCAACAGCCCTAGCGCCAGTAGCAGATCCAGTATTGAGCCACTTTAAAATAAGAACATTAACATCGTTCAACATTTAATGTAGACCATTTTTTTATAATAAAAAAATAAAAATGACAATTTAAACCAGACTGTTTAATTTGAAAAATAAAAATAAAAATTTGGACTGCAAAGGGTTAACCTGAACACCCCACCCCCTTCACCTGCCTAACCATAATACTCCCCATAACTTACTATCGGCATCCCAGCAGTTAGGATTCAGGCACCAGCATTTTCATTAACCCCTTCCCGACATATGACGTACATTTACGTCATGGCCGGGAGGTACTTCCCGACACATGGCATAAATGTACGTCATGACTTTAAACTGTCACTGCGTCTCGAGACGCAGTGACAGAGGGACGATGTCTGCTGTCCCTGACAGCAGACATGTCCCTGCATGCCCAGGGGGGGCTGCGATGCCGCCCCCCCGTCGGCGATCGCTGTGATTCGCTGTTCAGTGTGAACAGCCATTCACAGCGTTTTCCTGTGTTACCAGCGAATCAGACGCTCGGTAACACAGGTGTCAATCACCGCCGGGCGTCAGGGGGCATGGGGGGGTCATCGGTGACGATGACACCTCACCCCACCCTCACCCCACCTGCCCCCAAGGCTGTGATTGGTCCGTGGGACCCACGGACCAATCACAGCCAAGGCGCGACATTTAAACTGACGGTGACTGCGCTGCAGACGCCATTCCGGTCTGGAATAGCGTGCAGAACGGTCACCGTGCCTGTCTGCCGTGAATACCGACCTGATCCTTGCTAATACTTACCTGATCCTTGCAAATACCTTACCTGATCACCTGCTCACTGCTTGTAGCGTGCTGGATGCTTCCTGGATCTGACTTCTTGTGACTTCCTGCTGCTGCTGCAGTGTGATAGAGAGATAGAGAGATAGAGAGAGAGATAGAGAGAGATAGAGAGAGATAGAGAGATAGTGACAGAGAGAGCTATATTTTGTGTCTGCTACCCCCCCTTTTTGGGGGTGCAGGGGTTTTCTATATATAAATAACTGTCAGTGCTGCTGCTGCAGTGTCATACAGTGATAGATAGTGATAGATAGTGATAGATAGTGAGAGGTAGAGAGATAGAGAGATTTGTGTCTGCTACCCCCCCTTTTTGGGGGTGCAGGGGTTTTATTTTATATATATAACTGTCAGTGCTGCTGCTGCAGTGTCATAGAGTGATAGATAGTGATAGATAGTGATAGATAGAGAGATAGAGAGTGTATATTTTGTGTCTGCTACCCCCCCTTTTTGGGGGTGCAGTTTTTTTTTATACATATAACTGTCAGTGCTGCTGCTGCAGTGTCCTAGAGTGATAGATAGTGAGAGATAGTGAGAGATAGAGAGAGAGTGATAGAGAGTGTATATTTTGTGTCTGCTACCCCCCCTTTTGTGCTGATCAGTATATCTGTGCTGATCAGCAACTTTTTGGGGGCGCAGGGGTTTTTTTTTTTTATATATACCTGTCAGTTGCTGCCAGTTGCACTGTCAGTTGCACCAAAGGTTGTGCACCTGCTGTCCCTCACTGGTAATCAGTGTCGCATCACTGATCACCTTTTTTTTTTTTTGTGAGTGCTGTGGGGTCTTTTTTTAATTTTTTTTTTACACACACTGTGATTTTGTGGGTGTCCTGTGGCCACTGTGCGCCGATCAGTGACGTACATCACTGATCAGCTTTTTCGGCACAGGGTTGATCTATTTTTTTTTTTTTTGATCAAATTCCTGTTGCCTTTGAGCGCTGTTCAGTGACGGACGTTACTGACCAACATCTGTGCTCAATTTTTGGCGCAGGCCTTTTTTTTTTTTTTTTTTAACCCCTTCAATTTTTTATTTTTAACCCCTTCATTTTTTTTTTTTTTTTATTGGTATAAAGTATTTATTTTTTTTCTGCACTACATACACACTACACACTACATACCCCCCGGGTTGAAATAAAGTTTGTACCCCCCCCTACACTATACACGTGTTGAAACATTTCACTACCAGTAACACAAAAATAAAAATGTCCTCCCAAATGTCCTCCCAAATGTCCTCCCAAATGTCATCCCAGTCATCCAGAAGAATGTATTCAGTGGAGGAGGCATATGCCATGCTTGCCTCTGACTCTGACACAGCCAGTGAGGCAAGCGGGGAATTTGAAGGATTCATCTTAAGCTCCTCTTCCTCCTCTGGTGATGAGGGACCCCCTCAAAGACGCCCCCGTAGATCAGCTGAGATTCCCCCCCCAATAATTGATCTAGTATGGACCCCACCACCAGACAATTTTGAGCCCCAGGTTCCTGAGTTTTTGGCCATGCCAGGAATCCAATTTGATTCCACAGGTCTCAGAGAAATTGACTTTTTCAAATTATTTTTCTCTGATGATTTTATAAATTTAATGGTGGACCAAACTAATTTATATGCCCAGCAGTTTATTGCTCAAAACCCCACGTCATCATTTGCTAGGTGGACCCCTGTAGATGCAGTAGAGATGATGACGTTTTGGGGTCTGGTGTTTCATATGGGCATAGTAAAAAAGCCAGAAATTAGGCAATATTGGAGTACAGATGTTCTGTACAGCACCCCATTGTACCGTATGGCCATGCTCCGGGCTCGATTTGAGACAATCCTTAAATTTTTGCATTACACCGATAATGCACAGTGCCCACCCAGAGATGATCCCACCTTTGACCGGCTATTCAAAGTCAGGCCGGTCATTGATCATTTCAGTGCCAAATTTGAAGAGGTGTACATCCCTGAAAAATTTATTTGTATCGACGAGTCCCTTATACATTTTAAAGGAAGGGTTAAATTCCGCCAGTACCTTCCCAGTAAGAGGGCAAGGTATGGCATAAAAATGTATAAACTGTGTGAAAGCACCTCAGGGTACACCCACAGGTTTAGGGTTTATGAAGGGAAGGATTCAAGAATTGAACCGCCAGAATGCCCCCCCTCCCTCGTAGGTGTTAGTGGGAAAATTGTCTGGGATTTAGTGCACCCCTTCCTGGATAAAGGTTATCACCTCTATGTGGATAACTTTTACACCAGCATCCCCCTGTTTAAGGCCCTTGGTTCAAGAGGTACAGCAGCTTGCGGTACTGTGCGCAAGAGATACAAAGACAAGATTTTGTAAATTGTTTGCGCTAATGCCCGGAGGCAGCCAGCACCAGCAAAAAAAGTTCACCAACTTTTCAAAGGCATGTAGTACAAAGAAAATACTAGTGCAATAGGCGCTTTCCAGGATAAAACTTACACTGTTTTTTATGTGCAAGTGAAATTTGAGTTCTTTCAGAGATTCAGCTGGTTCTATAGTTATTTCACATAGGTAACCGGAATCAATATATACTGTGAGATGTGCTCTGGAATGAAAACAGAAGAATAGTGCAACACCTTTTGTAAAAAAGGGGGAACAATTTATTTGTGCACTCACAATTTCCAGGATAAAAACAGCATAAAATCACCAGCCGGTGATAACAAGTGGGAGGTTACACCCAGGGTCACTCCACCAGAGGATTCAGGCTCCGGACACCTTTCTTCTCTTGGGGTAGAATTTCCAGGGGTTGTCCCGTCCCGACACAAACACAGTATAACAGCAGTAGAATTCTTCCAGCCACGGGAACACCTGCTTAATGCATTTCGGACTGGTATAGTCCTTCATCAGAAGCATAATGTTTCCCGTGGCTGGCTGGGATATAAATAGTGAAAAAGGGCGCCAAAACGGCAATTACGCCGTTCTGACGCTAAACCGGAAGCGGAAGTGATCGGTGCCGCGACCGGAAGCGGAACGCCGTCATTTGCGTTCCACCTGACGTCAGTTTGCGTTCCAGATCGCGGAACGTCACTTCCGGTCCGGAAGTCTTGTTGTTTCTCTATTACTCGTGGAAATGGAGCGCACATCAATAACAATGTGCGTTCCAAACGAGCGGGACATGACTTCCGGATCTTATATTGCACATTTGCCCATACAAATACCATCTGTAAACATATTTAAACAAGAAGTCTTCTCCAATATATTTCTTGAGTCCATGAATTCATATAGAAACAAAATATTCCACCTTTCGATTTTGGTCCTTGTTTTGCTTAGTCCATATATGGAAAAAACATAAAAAAGGGGAGGGGAAGAAAAAGAGGGCAGTCAAGCACTTTTGTATTTATGTACAATCCATTAGTTAATTTTAAGATACTGTGCAATACATTTTTGATAAAAATATAACAATATAAATACGTAAAAATTATATATATAAATATATAAAAACAGACAATTGATTAAGAAAGCAGATAAGGAGGCAATAATTATAAAAACCATTTGATTTCGAAGTCACTATTGAGACCATTTGGCACCAGGGTATTTAGCTTAAAAATCCACCTCATTTCACATTGGGCTAGGCGGGTTTCTATATTTTTATTACGCCATGTAGGTGTAACAATTTCTAAACCACCAAAGGATTTGATACAGCATTCTTTAGAATTATGCATCTTTTTTAAAATGGGCAGGAACTGTGTGGGTTTCTAGACCCTTTCTTATGTTGTACACATGCTCCGCCAAGCGTGTTCTCAGATTCCTGGTGGTTTTGCCCACATAAAATAAGCCACAATCACATTGTAAGAAATATATTACATTCTTAGAATTACAGGTGATAAAATCATTGATTTTAAAACTGGTGCCATTAAAAGTGTATTCTTTGGTTTTGCTTATGCCTTTAGTTGTTCGGCACATCAAACACATTCCACAACGGTGGAACCCCTTTGTACGGTCACTTGTTCGGGGCATTACATCAAGACAACTTTTGACAAGTTTGTCCTTTAGTGATGGTGCTTTTCTGTAAATAAAGCCAGGATTGCATGGTAAAGATGCACCTATTACTGGGTCACTTTTTAATAAGTGCCAGTTTCTTTTGAATACAGCTTCAATTTTTTTGTGCTCAGGGTTGTAATCTGAGATGAAGGACCATTCTGTATTCTTCTTTGGTTTATTTACTTTTTCTCCAAGGAGATCTTTTCTATCAATTGTGTCTGCTTTTTCTTTTGCAACTATTAACTCTTTTTGGTCGTATCCTTTTACACGGAAGCGATTGGACATTTCAGACACTTGACTCTCATATACAACATTTTCTGTGCAGTTACGCTTGACCCTCAGAAATTGGCCATAGGGAATGCCCTCAAGCCAATTTCTGTGGTGCTGGCTATTTCTCTCTATGTAACTGTTGGAGTCAGTGGCTTTAATATGGTTAGATGTGCAAATAGCATTGTCCTTGATATAAATATTCAAATCTAAAAATACAATTTTTTCCGTGCTCCAAACAAAAGTTAAATTCAAGTTAAAATCATTTTGATTAAGACTGTTAAAAAAGGTTAAAAGAGTAGTTTCTTCCCCTTTCCATACCATAAAAACGTCATCTATGTAACGTTGCCAGGAGACCAGACTTGCCCCCAGCTCTGGGCCTGACCAGATTACGAGCTCCTCCCAGTACGCCATGTATAAATTAGCGTAGCTGGGGGCAAATCTGGTCCCCATAGCAGTTCCAACCATCTGCAGGTAAAAATTTCCATTAAAATAGAAGAAGTTGTTCTCTAAAATAAAAGTTATGCTGTCCAAGATAAAAGTTTTTAATTTTTCTGACATTGATGTTTTATCAAGAAAAAACTTGACAGCTATTCTTCCTTTTATGGGATCAATTATTGTGTACAGTGTGGATACATCACCACTGACAAGGAAGGACCCAGGTTCCCAATTTATTCGCTCAATTTTCTGTAAAACATCTTTTGTATCTTTGAGGTACGCCTTAGTATCTTTCACTATCGGTTGGAGGTGATAGTCCACCAGAGCTGACAGATTTGAAGTCAGGCTATTTGTGCCAGAAATAATCGGCCTGCCTGGTGGACTTGTTAGGCTCTTATGTACCTTTGGTAACACATAAATTGTAGGTACCGAGGGTTCCTTAATTGTAACAAAATCATGTTCAGGTTTTGTTATAGTTCCTTCCTGTAGAGCTTTATTAGTAAACTCATCAAAAGATTTTTTAATTTTGATGGAAGGGTCAGATTTTAACTTTTTGTAGGTATCACCACTTTCAAGCTGTCGGTTTATTTCTGCGATATAATCTTCTTTATTTAAGATGACAACCCCTCCCCCCTTATCGGCGGGTTTGATTATTATTTCTTTGTCATCTTTAAGAGACTTTACAGCATTAATTTCCTTTATGGTCAGATTATGATTTTTTGCTTTTTTCTTAGGAAGGGAATTTAGTTCTTCAGCGACAATTTTGTTAAAACTTTCTATAAAGCACCCTTTGGCATGTGACGGGTAAAAGGTGGATTTACCCCTGAATCCTGATCCGGAAGGACCTCCGGTCTCAGGCTCTGGTTCTCCCTCCTTCTCCGCAAAAAAATTTTTTATTGTAATTTTTCGGGTGAATTTTTGGAGGTCTACATACAGTTTAAACGGGTCTGTCACATTAGTCGGAGCGAACTTCAAACCCTTTTTCAAGATTTTTTCTTCTTCAATAGTAAGGTTTCTTTTACTTAAATTAAAGATTTTCCCTTGCTCACCTTTCTGTACTGAATCTAAATTGCTTTTTTTGGGTTTTGGTTTTTTCAAGCCTCCTCTTTTGCCCCTTTTAGTTTTTCGTTTTAATTCCGATACCGACCTCGCATCCTTCCTCCCCTCTCTAAAAAAGGTGTTTGTTTAGGTTCTTCTTGAACTAAAGGATCAAATCTATTTCTAGTATGGTATCGGTTATAAGGGGTATCGGAATTAAAACGAAAAACTAAAAGGGGCAAAAGAGGAGGCTTGAAAAAACCAAAACCCAAAAAAAGCAATTTAGATTCAGTACAGAAAGGTGAGCAAGGGAAAATCTTTAATTTAAGTAAAAGAAACCTTACTATTGAAGAAGAAAAAATCTTGAAAAAGGGTTTGAAGTTCGCTCCGACTAATGTGACAGACCCGTTTAAACTGTATGTAGACCTCCAAAAATTCACCCGAAAAATTACAATAAAAAATTTTTTTGCGGAGAAGGAGGGAGAACCAGAGCCTGAGACCGGAGGTCCTTCCGGATCAGGATTCAGGGGTAAATCCACCTTTTACCCGTCACATGCCAAAGGGTGCTTTATAGAAAGTTTTAACAAAATTGTCGCTGAAGAACTAAATTCCCTTCCTAAGAAAAAAGCAAAAAATCATAATCTGACCATAAAGGAAATTAATGCTGTAAAGTCTCTTAAAGATGACAAAGAAATAATAATCAAACCCGCCGATAAGGGGGGAGGGGTTGTCATCTTAAATAAAGAAGATTATATCGCAGAAATAAACCGACAGCTTGAAAGTGGTGATACCTACAAAAAGTTAAAATCTGACCCTTCCATCAAAATTAAAAAATCTTTTGATGAGTTTACTAATAAAGCTCTACAGGAAGGAACTATAACAAAACCTGAACATGATTTTGTTACAATTAAGGAACCCTCGGTACCTACAATTTATGTGTTACCAAAGGTACATAAGAGCCTAACAAGTCCACCAGGCAGGCCGATTATTTCTGGCACAAATAGCCTGACTTCAAATCTGTCAGCTCTGGTGGACTATCACCTCCAACCGATAGTGAAAGATACTAAGGCGTACCTCAAAGATACAAAAGATGTTTTACAGAAAATTGAGCGAATAAATTGGGAACCCTGGGTCCTTCCTTGTCAGTGGTGATGTATCCACACTGTACACAATAATTGATCCCATAAAAGGAAGAATAGCTGTCAAGTTTTTTCTTGATAAAACATCAATGTCAGAAAAATTAAAAACTTTTATCTTGGACAGCATAACTTTTATTTTAGAGAACAACTTCTTCTATTTTAATGGAAATTTTTACCTGCAGATGGTTGGAACTGCTATGGGGACCAGATTTGCCCCCAGCTACGCTAATTTATACATGGCGTACTGGGAGGAGCTCGTAATCTGGTCAGGCCCAGAGCTGGGGGCAAGTCTGGTCTCCTGGCAACGTTACATAGATGACGTTTTTATGGTATGGAAAGGGGAAGAAACTACTCTTTTAACCTTTTTTAACAGTCTTAATCAAAATGATTTTAACTTGAATTTAACTTTTGTTTGGAGCACGGAAAAAATTGTATTTTTAGATTTGAATATTTATATCAAGGACAATGCTATTTGCACATCTAACCATATTAAAGCCACTGACTCCAACAGTTACATAGAGAGAAATAGCCAGCACCACAGAAATTGGCTTGAGGGCATTCCCTATGGCCAATTTCTGAGGGTCAAGCGTAACTGCACAGAAAATGTTGTATATGAGAGTCAAGTGTCTGAAATGTCCAATCGCTTCCGTGTAAAAGGATACGACCAAAAAGAGTTAATAGTTGCAAAAGAAAAAGCAGACACAATTGATAGAAAAGATCTCCTTGGAGAAAAAGTAAATAAACCAAAGAAGAATACAGAATGGTCCTTCATCTCAGATTACAACCCTGAGCACAAAAAAATTGAAGCTGTATTCAAAAGAAACTGGCACTTATTAAAAAGTGACCCAGTAATAGGTGCATCTTTACCATGCAATCCTGGCTTTATTTACAGAAAAGCACCATCACTAAAGGACAAACTTGTCAAAAGTTGTCTTGATGTAATGCCCCGAACAAGTGACCGTACAAAGGGGTTCCACCGTTGTGGAATGTGTTTGATGTGCCGAACAACTAAAGGCATAAGCAAAACCAAAGAATACACTTTTAATGGCACCAGTTTTAAAATCAATGATTTTATCACCTGTAATTCTAAGAATGTAATATATTTCTTACAATGTGATTGTGGCTTATTTTATGTGGGCAAAACCACCAGGAATCTGAGAACACGCTTGGCGGAGCATGTGTACAACATAAGAAAGGGTCTAGAAACCCACACAGTTCCTGCCCATTTTAAAAAGATGCATAATTCTAAAGAATGCTGTATCAAATCCTTTGGTGGTTTAGAAATTGTTACACCTACATGGCGTAATAAAAATATAGAAACCCGCCTAGCCCAATGTGAAATGAGGTGGATTTTTAAGCTAAATACCCTGGTGCCAAATGGTCTCAATAGTGACTTCGAAATCAAATGGTTTTTATAATTATTGCCTCCTTATCTGCTTTCTTAATCAATTGTCTGTTTTTATATATTTATATATATAATTTTTACGTATTTATATTGTTATATTTTTATCAAAAATGTATTGCACAGTATCTTAAAATTAACTAATGGATTGTACATAAATACAAAAGTGCTTGACTGCCCTCTTTTTCTTCCCCTCCCCTTTTTTATGTTTTTTCCATATATGGACTAAGCAAAACAAGGACCAAAATCGAAAGGTGGAATATTTTGTTTCTATATGAATTCATGGACTCAAGAAATATATTGGAGAAGACTTCTTGTTTAAATATGTTTACAGATGGTATTTGTATGGGCAAATGTGCAATATAAGATCCGGAAGTCATGTCCCGCTCGTTTGGAACGCACATTGTTATTGATGTGCGCTCCATTTCCACGAGTAATAGAGAAACAACAAGACTTCCGGACCGGAAGTGACGTTCCGCGATCTGGAACGCAAACTGACGTCAGGTGGAACGCAAATGACGGCGTTCCGCTTCCGGTCGCGGCACCGATCACTTCCGCTTCCGGTTTAGCGTCAGAACGGCGTAATTGCCGTTTTGGCGCCCTTTTTCACTATTTATATCCCAGCCAGCCACGGGAAACATTATGCTTCTGATGAAGGACTATACCAGTCCGAAATGCATTAAGCAGGTGTTCCCGTGGCTGGAAGAATTCTACTGCTGTTATACTGTGTTTGTGTCGGGACGGGACAACCCCTGGAAATTCTACCCCAAGAGAAGAAAGGTGTCCGGAGCCTGAATCCTCTGGTGGAGTGACCCTGGGTGTAACCTCCCACTTGTTATCACCGGCTGGTGATTTTATGCTGTTTTTATCCTGGAAATTGTGAGTGCACAAATGAATTGTTCCCCCTTTTTTACAAAAGGTGTTGCACTATTCTTCTGTTTTCATTCCAGAGCACATCTCACAGTATATATTGATTCCGGTTACCTATGTGAAATAACTATAGAACCAGCTGAATCTCTGAAAGAACTCAAATTTCACTTGCACATAAAAAACAGTGTAAGTTTTATCCTGGAAAGCGCCTATTGCACTAGTATTTTCTTTGTACTGTGCGCAAGAACCAAAGAGGCCTCCCAAAAACGCACATTGCCCAAGTAATGAGAAGGGGTGAAAGCAGGGGTATATGCACCGAAAATATGTTGTTGGTCAAATATAAGGACAAGAGGGATGTCCTTATACTGACAACAATTCACGGAGACAGTACCACCTCCGTCCCTGTACGAGGTACCAGTACCCACACCTCCAAACCTAATTGTATCCTAGATTACAATAGGTACATGGGCGGAGTGGATCTTTCAGATCAGGTACTGAAGCCGTACAGTGCCCTGCGGAAAACAAAAATCTGGTACAAGAAGCTGGCCGTGTATATCATCCAGATGGCACTGTATAACGCTTACGTGCTATTCCGTTCTACCGGCCAGAGGGGGACATTTATGCACTTTCAAGAGGAAGTCATAAAGGGCCTAATATTTGGGAACCAGCAGGCAGAGGGCCCCAGTACTTCTAGTACTGGTCCCCGTATTGTACCAGGGCAGCATTTTCCTGATGAAATCCCCTCCACTGGAAAAAAGGGCAGGACACAAAAAAGGTGCAAAGTTTGCTATAAAAAGGGAATAAGAAAGCAAACTATTTTCCAGTGTGACACTTGCCCCGACAAACCCGGCCTATGTATAAAGGAGTGTTTTAAAATATACCACACATCTATGGAATATTAGGTTCATAATTTCACCGTGCTTCGGGGGTCTTGCTAATGCCACATAGCACCCACCATTCATTCCACCAGAATCTGAGCCGCAAAATCCAAAAATCACTCCTTCCCTTCTGAGTCCTGCCATGCACCCAACTGGTATTTTTTGGTCACATGTGAGGCATTGCCGTACTTGGGAGAAATTGGGGCACAGATTTTGGGGTGCTTTTTCTCCTTCATTCCTTGTGAAAATGAAAAATTTTGAGCCAGAACTGCATTTTTGTGTAAAAAAATGTAATTTTTCATTTTCACTGCCCACTTGTATCAAAATTGGTGAAACCCCTGGGGGTTTGAAATGTACACTATACCCCTAGATGAATTCCCTGAGGGGTGTACTTTGCAAAATGGGGTGACTTGTGGGGGGGTTCCACTGTATTGGTGCAACATAGCACCCACCATTCATTCCACCAAAATCTGTGCTGCAAAATCCAAAAATCACTCCTTCCCTTCTGAGTCCTGCCATGCACCCAACTGGTACTTTTTGGTCACATGTGAGGCATTGCCGTACTCGGGAGAAATTGGGGCACAGATTTTGGGGTGCTTTTTTTCCTTCATACCTTCTGAAAATGAAAAATTTTGAGCCAGAACTGCATTTTTGTGTAAAAAAATGTAATTTTTCATGTTCACTGCCCACTTGTATCAAAATTGGTGAAACCCCTGGGGGTTTGAAATGTACACTATACCCCTAGATGAATTCCCTGAGGGGTGTAGTTTGCAAAATGGGGTCACTTGTGGGGGGGTTCCACTGTATTGGTGCTTGGGGGGTCTTGCTAATGCGACATAGCACCCACCAAAATTCCACCAGAATCTGAGCTGTAAAATCCAAAAATCACTCCTTCCCTTCTGAGTCCTGCCATGCACCCAACTGGTATTTTTTGGTCACATGTGAGGCATTGCCGTACTCAGGAGAAATTGGGGCACAGATTTTGGGGTGCTTTTTCTCCTTCATTCCTTGTGAAAATGAAAAATTTTGAGCCAGAACTGCATTTTTGTGTAAAAAAATGTAATTTTTCATGTTCACTGCCCACTTGTATCAAAATTGGTGAAACCCCTGGGGGTTTGAAATGTACACTATACCCCTAGATGAATTCCCTGAGGGGTGTAGTTTGCAAAATGGGGTCACTTGTGGGGGGGTTCCACTGTATTGGTGCTTGGGGGGTCTTGCTAATGCGACATAGCACCCACCAAAATTCCACCAGAATCTGAGCTGCAAAATCCAAAAATCACTCCTTCCCTTCTGAGTCCTGCCATGCACCCAACTGGTATTTTTTGGTCACATGTGAGGCATTGCCGTACTCGGGAGAAATTGGGGCACAGATTTTGGGGTGCTTTTTCTCCTTCATACCTTCTGAAAATAAAAATTTTGAGCCAGAACTGCATTTTTGTGTAAAAAAATGTAATTTTTCATGTTCACTGCCCACTTGTATCAAAATTGGTGAAACCCCTGGGGGTTTGAAATGTACACTATACCCCTAGATGAATTCCCTGAGGGGTGTAGTTTGCAAAATGGGGTCACTTGTGGGGGGGTTCCACTGTATTGGTGCTTGGGGGGTCTTGCTAATGCGACATAGCACCCACCAAAATTCCACCAGAATCTGAGCTGCAAAATCCAAAAATCACTCCTTCCCTTCTGAGTCCTGCCATGCACCCAACTGGTATTTTTTGGTCACATGTGAGGCATTGCCGTACTCGGGAGAAATTGGGGCACAGATTTTGGGGTGCTTTTTCTCCTTCATTCCTTGTGAAAATGAAAAATTTTGAGCCAGAACTGCATTTTTGTGTAAAAAAATGTAATTTTTCATGTTCACTGCCCACTTGTATCAAAATTGGTGAAACCCCTGGGGGTTTGAAATGTACACTATACCCCTAGATGAATTCCCTGAGGGGTGTAGTTTGCAAAATGGGGTCACTTGTGGGGGGGTTCCACTGTATTGGTGCTTGGGGGGTCTTGCTAATGCGACATAGCACCCACCAAAATTCCACCAGAATCTGAGCTGCAAAATCCAAAAATCACTCCTTCCCTTCTGAGTCCTGCCATGCACCCAACTGGAATTTTTTGGTCACATGTGAGGCATTGCCGTACTCGGGAGAAATTGGGGCACAGATTTTGGGGTGCTTTTTCTCCTTCATTCCTTCTGAAAATGAAAAATTTTGAGCCAGAACTGCATTTTTGTGTAAAAAAATGTAATTTTTCATTTTCACTGCCAACTTGTATCAAAATTGGTGAAACCCCTGGGGGTTTGAAATGTACACTATACCCCTAGATGAATTCCCTGAGGGGTGTACTTTGCAAAATGGGGTGACTTGTGGGGGGGTTCCACTGTATTGGTGCAACATAGCACCCACCATTCATTCCACCAAAATCTGTGCTGCAAAATCCAAAAATCACTCCTTCCCTTCTGAGTCCTGCCATGCACCCAACTGGTACTTTTTGGTCACATGTGAGGCATTGCCGTACTCGGGAGAAATTGGGGCACAGATTTTGGGGTGCTTTTTCTCCTTCATACCTTCTGAAAATGAAAAATTTTGAGCCAGAACTGCATTTTTGTGTAAAAAAAATGTAATTTTTCATTTTCACTGCCCACTTGTATCAAAATTGGTGAAACCCCTGGGGGTTTGAAATGTACACTATACCCCTAGATGAATTCCCTGAGGGGTGTAGTTTGCAAAATGGGGTCACTTGTGGGGGGGTTCCACTGTCTTGGTGCTTGGGGGGTCTTGCTAATGCGACATAGCACCCACCAAAATTCCACCAGAATCTGAGCTGCAAAATCCAAAAATCACTCCTTCCCTTCTGAGTCCTGCCATGCACCCAACTGGTATTTTTTGGTCACATGTGAGGCATTGCCGTACTCGGGAGAAATTGGGGCACAGATTTTGGGGGGCTTTGTCTCCTTCATTCCTTGTGAAAATGAAAAATTTTGAGCCAGAACTGCATTTTTGTGTAAAAAATTTAATTTTTCATTTTCACTGCCCAGTTGTACCACAATTGGTGAAACCCCTGGGGGTTTGAAATGTACACTATACCCCTAGATGAATTCCCTGAGGGGTGTAGTTTGCAAAATGGGGTCACTTGTGGGGGGGTTCCTAAATTTTAGCATCTTATGGTGCCTAGAAACCTACATGGTGCCTAAAAAATAATCTCATAAAAAGGAGGCTCCAAAATCAAGTAGGTGCTCCTTCTATTATGAAGCCTGTGGTTTGGTCAACGTGCACACTAGGGCCACATATAGGATATTTATGAAAACAAAAGAATTGGGGGAATCAATTTTTAGTCACATTTCTCTAGTAAAATGTACTGTGTTCCTTAGAAAAATGTATTAAAATTGCAAATCTGCAAAAAAAATGAAATTTTGAAATTTCACCTACACTTTGTTTTAATTCCTGTGAAACACCTAAAGGGTTAACAAACTTCCAAAATGCTGTTTTGAATACTGTGAGGGGTGCAGTTTTTGAAATGGCATCATTTATGGGGGTGTCTCACATACAAGTCCCTCAAAGTCACATCAGAACTGAACTGGTCCCTAAAAAAATCAGTGTTTGAAATTTTCTTGAAAATTTGAGAATTTGCTATTCATATTGTAAGCCTCCTAGTGTCCAAAAAAATTAAAAGGAAGTTGAAATAATGATGGAAACATAAAGTAGACATATGGTCTATGTTAGTTATTAACTATTTTGAGTGGTAAGATTATTTGTCTCACAAGCAGAAAATTTAACATTTTGGAAATCGCTAAATTTTCCATTTTTTTACGACATTTTGGTATTTTTCACAAAAAAACACAGACTGTATCGACCCAAATTTACCACTAATTTGAAGTACAATGTGTCACGAAAAAACAATCTCAAAATCACTGGGATAAGTAAAAGCAAAAAAAAGTTATCCCCACTTAAGTGAGACATGTCAGATTTGAAAAAAAGGGCTCTGTCAGGAACGCAAAAACTAGCTCTGTCAGGAAGGGGTTAATGTCGGGATTCTGGCACATGTGTCCTGGCGGTAGTTGGAATGCCGGCAATCGGTATTGTGAAAACCAGCATCCCCTCCACTGGTACTGTCCATGTGTTGTTCTGATCCATAGGTCACCGCTTTCATACTATACCCATATCATATAGCAACTATAATATTTTTTGGTAACATCATTAGAGAGAAGAGACTGCTTCCTTATATGCAAATTACTATTTTATAAATTAGGGAGGATCTAATAACATATTACGGAGGGGCTAACTGACTGCCCCGTGGTTAGTTGTGCATGCCTTCACAATGGTCTGACAGATTTCCTTCCCGTTTTCAGGCTCTCAAGTGAAGAATGCGCTAGTACAGTCCAACCTCTCCCACACTCAGCTGGCTACGATATGGTAAGTCCTATCGCCACCTTACAATATGGTGGCTGATTGTAGTCCTGGACCTTAGTCTAACATTGATCTGTTTAGCCTTGGCGCTGTAGTAGAAGACTGTGACTTTCCCTGCAGCTGGATAGAAGATGGAATCATCCCAAGCCCGCCAGCTGCCTACATACCACGTTCTAGATTGCCAAAGACCAGTGACATCACCAATGACCTCACCAAAGCTGGGGACACACTAGAGGATTCGCTCAACCAGTGATATTGTCAGTGATTTCCCGGGAAAGAGATATAGCGCATACTCACTGGACGGTATCGTTCTGTGATGTTAACGGTTCCCTAGAGAATCCACGTGTCACTTTGTCAGTCCTCCGAGATGATTCTAGATCTTGCGTCGTGCTGTTTTTGGCTTATTTGAGCCTCATAGTCCTCCGTCATTGCTAGTGAGGTCATGGGCCTTCGTCTCATAGTAAAATGATAATGTTACGGATCTTTAGGGAATTGATAGTCTACGATCTCATTAATTCCACCACGGTTGATAAAATGGGTATGGGGCATAGGGTCAACAGTAAAGGTTGACGGGACTTAGTTTGACACATGAAATAGGTAAACAGGCCTAAAATCTACAGGGTCGAAAGGTCGACATGAGTTTTTCACGTTTTTTTTTTGTCTCAGACGTCGACATGGACACTATTATAGTCTCCCTCTACGCCTTAGTGGGTGGTAGGGTATGAAATACCGCCTCTTTTTGAAGAATAAAACGTAAAAACCTCATGTCGACATTTTGACTGTCGACTGTCTTATTGTCAATCTACTGTTTGTGTCAACCTTCCGACTCCGTCAACCTATTTCATGTGTCGACTTTAAGTGGTCGATCTAATATATGTTGACCTAGTGACCGGCACATGGTCAGTGCAAGGTTGGCAATACAAGTGACATTGTGGGAGAAGTATCATGCCATTCCAAAGAGTCGGGTAGTTGCCTGGTAGCAGCCAATGCGCTTCTTGCTGTCATTTTATAGAATGTACTTGATGAATACTAACTGGAAGCTAGTCTGTGGTTGTCCTGTATTTGTGTTGTCCCCTGACTGGTCACTGGGAGCCCGCTCTGTTATAAGCGCTGGTGAGACAGAGGGAGATGCTGAGTGCTGCTTTCCCTCTGTCCCGATAAGCAGGAATGAGATCAGTCACATTGTGTATAGCCCCGAACCCCAGTCATAAGACCGGATGTTACTGGCTGTGTCATGTATACAGCAAGGCCTGATTACGGACAAAGGAAGGAAAGCGGACTGTGCTCGGGGATATCCTCTGCTAATTCTCACAAGCAACACCAGCTTTTATCTCAAGTGTACTGATCATTTTATATCAAAGCTGTAGTTTCCCAATTGGTAGGTACATATTGCACTTGTGGCCTGATTCTGATTAATTTGCAAAGCACATTTGGTTTTCTAATGGACAAAACCATGCTGCACTGCAGGTGGGGCAGATGTAACATGTGCAGAGAGAGATAGATTTGGGTCAGTTATTTTCGTTCTGTGCAGGGTAAATCTGGCTGCTTTATTTTTTACACTGCAATATAGATATCAGTTTGAAGAACACAACCCACCCGAATCTAACTCTCTCTGCACATGTTACATCTGCCCCACCTGCAGTGCACATGGTTTTGCCTATTAGCAAACCAAATGTGCTTGGCAAATTAACCTGAATCACCCCCTTGAGCTGTTATGGTCTTCTATTTCCTTGGGAGCTAGAGGAATTGGTTTACTTTGCCAGAAACGTGAGTTGTGAGAAACGTGAGTCTGCAGTAATGGCAGGAAACTTTTTGTATATATGATATACTCCCTTACCCATGTTCTGTCCAGCTTGTGGCCTGGACATCTGTAACTGTGACTACACATTGATCCCAATGCAGTTAGCAGCTGGAACATTGATTCCTGCTCCTGAGACCTCATTTTAGCCAACCAGGAATTATATAGAAGACACCAAGACATCTGATGGGAGACTGAGGCTGCTATTCTGCTTCACGGCATCATTAGCCCTTGGAGTGCCAATTGAATTTGTGGAAATAGGTGTGAAAATTGCCAAACATCGTTATTTTTGTAATGGCTTGCAATGGTTACCACCTTATATAGGACATTTTTTTTTTTTTACACAAAATTTTTTGTTTGAATTTATATAGCAAATGTGAGGGGCGCTGGCGTTTTTACCAGATATTATGCACATCTCATAGAAAAATTGGCACTCAAAGGGTTAAGCCTTAAGTGGCTTTGTGGAGCCTTAAAATCTTTCAGGCCCTGGTTGGAAATAATGGGGGGGGGGTGCTTCATTTTCTAGAAGTGGATTTTGTAGAAGTGGAGATGATGTTGTCCATAACAACCAATCTGATTCTAGCTTATTCTCTTCTAGAAGGTGCTAGATAAATAAGTAGAATCTGGTTGCTATTGGTGACATCTTCACTCCTATAAACTTGCATATTAGTAAATATACCCCTTGCTGTGCAGAAATACCCTGATCATGTACTCTAAGCTCCGATAGGGCCGGGACTGTACATTTCTGCGTAATAAAGTTGCACGGTAAATGATGGTCGCATTCAATAAATTAAATGGATTTCAGTTCTTTATATTCTGTCCTCCTAGGTCTCTTGCTGACGTGGACAGAGATGGGAAGCTGAAAGCAGATGAGTTTGTGCTGGCCATGCACCTAACAGATATGGCCAAAGCCGGGCAGCCCCTCCCGCTGACTCTCCCTCTTGAATTTGTACCTCCTTCATACCGGTATGGAAACGGTGATACAATACATATATGTGGCAGCACATGGTTATTTATATTGGTGTGGTTGGGTATTGTGATGTCATCATTGTATATAGTTAGGAGCTGATTGGCTGGTGTTTTATCACTCTTCACTTTATCGCAACATTTGAATTAGGCCAGCAGCTTGATCTTCATCGTACTTTGCACAAACGTACCAGGATGCACAACAAGGCCAGATCTGGCCGATCCAGGAGTTTTGCGCGGACCCAAAGTCCAAGCTGAGAGAGCAGTATTTGCACGAATTTTATAATTTGCCCATACACACATGAGATGTCCAATCAGAGGCTAGATATTGTTTATCCTCACAATTACTAGTAAGACGTTACTCCTGGTAATATTCCTAATTATTATTATTATTATAATTTTATTTATAAGGTGCCACAAGTGTTTTGCAGCGCCGTACAATGGAACAGTACAGGGAGACAAACTTACCATTACAGTAAATGAATAACAAAATAGAGTACAGGTAAAATTGAATACACATTACAGCTTAAATGTAAGTAGTGAGGATTTGACCAATGTGCTACTAGGGGCTGGTGACCAAAGATGGAGATGAGTATGCGGACGAGGATGGTCGCTGAGTGATTGAGTATGGGAGAGCTGTGAGTGAGATGTGTAGAGAAGAGGGCTTTGACAACAGGAGGGAAGAGGGCCCTGCTCAGAAGAGGTTACAATCTAGTATATATATATTGTCTAGTGTGGTTATAAACGCCAGCGATGCAGAATAGGAGTCATGTCACAGTGTGAGGTTAGACCAGAGGGTTTATCTACACAACAGCCGTTGGTAACGGATGCCCAGCTCGGGGAGATTAGAACGAGGCAGCTCTTCCTCTGCCCTGCCTATGCTTCTGCAGCTCACTAGAGATACTAGAGGGATCAGGAGAAGACAGAACACCAATGTAGGGTATTATGGGCTGTGCTGGATTAATGAGGAAGGTAAGGTAAGTACTCTCACACACAGGGAGCCACCGTGCAGTAATACATACATTATGATGCTAGATTGCTCACACACTTTCAGCAAGGACGTATACATAGCATACGGTAACTGCTTTGTGCATTGCTTATACAAATGACCGAAAATTGTACAGCTAAGAATTAAATCCTCAATCAGCAGGTCAGCATTTCATGAAGACATACAGTGCATACATTTCACAGCGCTTCACTTTATCCACATTTTGTTACGTTACAACCGTGCCACGAAAATGCGGGAAAACGCTGCGCATCCCCATGCGAACGGGGGAGGCTTCCTTCCTTCTGGGGGTAGGCAGCAGACATCACCGCATATACCAGTACACCTCTGATTTTCCAACATCGATGGTTACAGTGCTGTGCCGGATGATCGATTTTTGGCAGATTAATTTAGTATCTGTTAATGTCTTATTTTTTACTCCTTCTGCAGCTTCAGTACATTTCTGAAAACAAAAATTAGTAAAATATATGCTACACTATAATATTACTTAATGAGTAAACACCGTAGTGTATGCAAACTGTTTACTACAATGCGGCACTTGCTGTGACCTTGGACACAATAACAGCCCCACCGATGCCTGCGGTGTCACCTGCAGTGTGCGCGGAAGCTGTACCCAGTGACACTTGCTCATGCTGTGTGTTTTCCGCCCATGTGCAGTACTTCCTGTGACCTCGGATGCCATAACAGCCCCACCGATGCGTCCTGTGTCCGCAGAAGCTGCACCAACTGGCACTTGCGCATATTGCGTTTTACGCCCATGCGCAGAGAATGTTCCGGATCAAAAGAGGTCCATAACCTCTTTTAATCCGGACAAAGCAAAATTGTCCGGATGAAAAGAGGTTCCGGACCAACTGTTGCCGGATAATAAGTGGTGTACCTGTGAGAGGATCCCGCTGCATGGACCCAGCAGCACTCAGGACTTATAATAAACACACATCAGCAGCTTCTGTCTCTGTAACATTTCAGCTGTTATTCAGGCTTTTGTTAAAATGTCTGCTGCTGTTTGACAAAAGCCTGTGCGTTTTATTATAAGTCCTGAGTGCTGCCGATAGGCTTGCTCCGGTGCCCTCACTGAATAAAATTGTACATATGTTGGTGGTGCGGCACTCAGATTGTTATTGTTATCATCCGAGTGCCGCACCTCCGAAGTTCCTTGGGAAATGACATGTTATCTGTTTGGGGCCAGTTACTACTGTATATAGGCGCATGTGATTGGCTGATGTGGTTCCCTGTGGTTGGTGTACTTCTCTCAGTGTTATCGCATTAGCCCTTTGATGTCTGTGCATGTTTCTTCATCTCATTTCATTTATGTGTATGTCCTCTCCCAGGGCGAATGACCCCATTAATGGAACATTGCCGGTCTATCAGAGCTTCCAGGTGATGCAGGAAGAGGAGCCGCCCCAGAAGAAGTCAGCAGGTGAGTGGATGCTGGGCTGGCTGTCTTTACTGCTCACTTCTGTCTGCTTATGCTGCCCACTGACATTGTCATCCACTCGTCGGTGCTGTTAGGTTTAGCAATTAGGCAAGGTTGGGTTTGCCTTTGGGGTTAGGGTTGCCATTGGTGTCCGGTTTAGCTGTGGGGTAGCAATGTGCATTAGGTACAAAATGCTCTGTTTCTGGACTTCCCTGCCTGTGTCAGTTAAGGTGCCCATACACTAGTAAGATTTATCTTCAGATCTGGCTGGTTGGAACAAAAACATGGTTATGGATGAGTAACAGTGGTCAACTGTCATTTGCTCTCATCCATAACCATGTTTTTGTTCCAACCAGCCAGATTTGAAGATAAATCTGCGTGTGTATGGCCACCCTTACAGAGGTGGGACTGCAGCACAGTCCAATATTCAAAAGCCTGGACTCACTGGCAGTTGATGTGACCCCCCCCCCCCCCTCTTTAAATTTTGGACTGTGCTGGAGTCCAACCGCTGTAACTGCCATTGGCAGGGAAGTCCAGGAACAGAGCATTCTGTACCTAATGGAATGGGTCATGGAGGGTGTGCTTCATGCGTCTCGATCAGCCAAACACTCCATACAGTTATGTTATGGGCATCGAAGGTAAGGAACGGATCTATCACACAGGCAGAAACTACCGGGTAATTCCAGTACTGTGCCCATCCAATCAGGAGCAGCCTTTCATTCCTGCCAATGTTTCATTGGCGAAGCCCTTCACCTATGGCTTATTGCCCTGCAGTGTATTACGCTAATCACATCTGCCACTTTAACAGGTGTATAGGGATTTAATAGATCTCTCTTAGCAATGCCTTTACCCATTATATATATATTTATCTACGGGTCAAAGACACTGGTAATTCAATTAGTTTTAAACACCAATAATAAAACAATAATATAATTCCAAATAAATATGGACAGAATGTATTAGGAATGGTGCACGTGTTAGGTGGCAGGGGGTTCTCTGGTTACAGGGCGTATGGAGCAGTGGAAATTGTATATACAGTAGCTAATAATGTACGAAGATGTGTGATGTGGACAATGAGTTGCAGTTACCATAGAGACAATCATTTTGTGTGTGTGTGCGCTGAACTCAGGAGCAGCAGACTGGAAGCAGCTGCGGGATCCGTCTGCAGGTGAGGTCTTGTCTGTTTTTGCAATATCTGACATTGAGGCCGGTTAGCAACAATTCGCACTAGGCTGATGTACAACCGAACTTGCCGAGATCACTAGAGGTGGCCAAAATAGATATAAGTCTCTGTTATTGCTCTCTTCGTAATGAGGCAAAGAGGAATTAGCATCACATTATTTTCCTAGTACGGATAAAAAAGGTAAATAAATCATAGCGATTATTATGTAAGCAATCAAACTGTCCTGATGCAGGTAGGCCCCTGTTTTTTGCCATGGGGATATAGCTTTTTTATTGGCTTCTGAGGTGTTCTTTCAGCTTTCCAATGAGGTAAAGCAGACCTGTCCAAACTATGGCCCTCCAGCTGTTGTGAAACTACAAGTCCCATCATGCCTTGCCACAGTTTTGCTATTGGGGAATGCTAAAACTATGGCAAGGCATGCTGGGATGTGTAGTTTAACAACAGCTGGAGGGCCACAGTTTGGAGTAAAACAGTAGTGAAATCATTTGGGCAGGGCACAATGTATACACATAAAATTAAGCTATGTATTTTACTTTTTTGCGGGTTTTGCTAAGCTGTAAGTTTCTTCTTTGTAATAAATGTCTGCTTTTATGATTTATAGCGACATTCGAGGAGAGGAGGAAGGAAAACATGGAGAGGGGTAACCAAGAGCTAGAGAAGAGGCGACAGGTTCTGATGGAGCAGCAGCAGAGGGAGGCAGAGCGGAAGGCCCAGAAGGAAAGGGAAATGCATGAGCGCCGGGAGAGGGAGCGCCAGGAGCAGGAGCGGAAGAAGCAGCTGGAGATGGAGAGGCGCTTGGAGCAGCAACGCGAGATTGAGCGCATGAGGGAGGAGGAGAAGAGGAAGGAAATTGAGAGGAGGGAGGTTGGTATTTCGCCTTAGGTTACTCTGCTGAGCAAATGCTAATACCTTTAATGTGGAATAGAACTGGTTTATAATATATCTGTCCAGAGCTTAATTAGTGGTCCGGCCTACCAGAATTACAAAGGCCGTCGTTCCCTCTCTTGATCCAGCTGATAAAGGCCACCTCTTGTTTTCTGATGGGAGATGATTCTGTTCGTCTACGTCTCGGTGCGCAGGTGGTTTCCCTTTCTGGCAGCTCTTACCAGTAGCTGCTGAGGGTGGGATTTCAGGTGGTGATGTCATCCTCAGGTGGTGATGTCATCAGCCCATACACCGACACTAGCTGATTCTGATTAATTTGGTCATGAGCATTTCTATTAGAATGTACGCTCCCATGAGCTTAGCCCTCTACCCTTTGTACCTCCTTCGTTCAGCTTCATCCATGCTACTCCTCTCCTATGCTGGTGTAGTCCGTATGATTGGTTATTCTGACAGTGTTTGGTGGACCCTTACCTATATAGCGGTCTTCACGATGGCTTGCTGGAGTCGGTGACAGCAAAGCACATGAGGATCGCGGCATATGGGGGACTTGTTCAATTGCATTCCTGATGATAACATGTCGCTCTCTTTTCACAGGCAGCGAAGCAGGAGCTGGAGCGCCAGAGGAAACAAGAGATGGAGAGGATCCGCCGGCAGGAGCTGTTTAACCAGAGGAACCGGGAGCAGGAAGAGATTGTGAAGCTGA
Organism: Crinia signifera; assembly: GCF_055691185.1. Taxonomy (NCBI): domain Eukaryota; kingdom Metazoa; phylum Chordata; class Amphibia; order Anura; family Myobatrachidae; genus Crinia; species Crinia signifera. The sequence continues at coordinate 312,503,426 of NC_139219.1, read as the reverse complement.
AGTCTAAGAAGAAGAGCCTACAGCTGGAATTGGAAGCTCTGGTGGGAATACTCTGGAGCCCCAGAGAACAAATAACAGCATATTTTGTACTAGGCGCCTGATTCAGACCTGATCTGCAAAGTTACATAGTACATAGCTGCCGCCCAGACAGGGAGAGTAAACGATTGTAAAAATATTGCAGATCGACGTCAACCAGCTAATCCATACTCCATTCCCGATCCATGATTTATTCAGTCTGTGCAAATGAAAGTCTAAAGGTTCCCATACACTAGTAAGTTTTATCTTCAGATCTGGCTGGTTGGAACAAAAACATGGTTATGTATGAGTGACAGTTTGTCAGTTTTCCAGCATTTCCAAGCAAATGGTCAACTGTCATTTGCTCTCATCCATAACCATGTTTTTGTTCCAACCAGCCAGATCTGAAGATAAATCTGCGTTTGTATGGCCACCTTAAAGCTGGCCATACATCTACAGATCGATTGTCAGATCTGTCTGGTTGGAACAAAAACCTGGTAATATCTGAATGGCAGTTTTTGGCAGTTTTCCAGCATTTCAAAGCAAGTGGTCAACTGTCATTTGCTCTCATCCATTACAGGATTTTGTTCCAACCAGCCAGACCTGACAAGCGATCTGTAGATGGATGGCTGGCTGGCTGAACTCTACCAGTCATCTTCGTCAGAGACAGGCTTATAGAGGCCGGCGCTGACGTCACACACCCCCCCCCTTCCCCCCCTTAAAATGCTAGGGCACACCTGTGTTTTTTCTGACACTCCCACAGCCAGGTACCACCCCTAAACGCCGACTTCCTGTGAGGAAGATTCGGGGCGGATTGGGAGTCCGATCCGTAAGCTTTTTCTGTTGCTATTTCCCCTCGTGCATACGTACTACAATCCGTACGCATCCGCAGTCATTCCATAATCGTTCTGCGAACTCGCACAACGGTGATCAACTCTGACTCGGCCCATGTGGCGCGTTCCCCTTGGTACCTTGTCAAGGTTTATATCAGTACTTCTTATTCATCATAGGGCGTTGGGAGCTATCTGTTACTATGTATCTTGCCAGTCAGAATCTAGGTATTAACCCTTTGAGTGCCAAAGTTGCTGTGAGATTCTCAAAAACATCCGCTAAAAAATGTCAGTGGTGCTCACACCGCGACTGTCCTTTTAGTATAACTAAATACAAATAACCTGTACGGCCGAGACGGTGAATTGAAGTTTAGATCAATATTGCACGCAAAAATAAGAATGGCTGCTGCTGGTATTTTTTAGGGGATGTTTTGAGGATCTCTCACAGCAGTGTTGGAACTCCAAAGGGTTAATGACTTAAGCGACGCCCTATACCGTATTATACACCCTCTTCCTCCAGTTAAACCGAAGGGGTCTGATGCCAAGAGATCCTGGCTTGTACAGGCAATGTTAAGTCCCCAAGACTGTAGGAGGATACAGACTGGTACCCCCTAGGGATGCCAATCCCGGGGCATTTTTTAAATTCCGGAAATCGGGGTTGAAAAATGCCCAATCTCGGCATTCCTAATTTTAAAAAGCCGCCCCACATATTAACCTACCGGTGCGATGCATGATGGTCGGGTGGTGAAGCTGGGAGCCGAGCAGGCAGTGTAGACGGGTGCTGGGCTGGTGGGCGTACAATGAAGACAGGTGTCGAGAAGCCGTGCAATGCAGTCAGGGTGGGCAGCGCGGATGGAGCTGTGTGGCCTGCGCAGCACGACTTGTGACCCCGTCACACTGCGCAGAGCCGCTCTGCTGGGACAGGAGAAGCCAGGCAGCGGCTGAGCACTCGCTCGGACACTGCCCAGCGTTAGACTGCACATGCGCAGTCTAATCCAGAAATCACGGGATTGGAAACTCCAATCCGGGGATTAAAATCCCAGCGTTTTAGGGCCAATCTCCAGGATCCCGCTGATCTCAGGATTGGCCACCCTAGTACCCCCCTTGTTGGTCTAATGGTAATCTATAGAGAGCTGGTTATAGGGTAGAGGAGGAATCTGGTTTTTCTCCTAGTGATGAAACATAACATAATGAAACTGATCTTGCATGGAAACCAGTTACCTGTACATTTCACACAAGGGCCACTGTGAGGAGCACTGCTAGCCAGTTTAATACACATTGGTACGCTAGGGGCGATGCATGGAAAGGCCATGTGTCATTTTTAAATATCCTGTCATTAAGTATATTTTATAGCAAAGTACTTGAATATGGGAAGCTGAATTTCCAAAGAATCCTACAGAATTGGACCCACCGCTGCATGTGTCTAAAGGATGTTCTTCCCGTTTTTAGGAGGAGAAACATCAGCAGATCACACTAAGAGTCCAGGACATCCGGGGCAGGAAGAAAATGAAGAGAAACGAGCTGGAAGCTGTAGATAACAAATGTGACCTGGGAATCATAGAGATCAGACAGCTGCAGCAGCAGCTCCAGGTAACGGCAGACCACCGGGCAATTCTCCCAACCGGTACATGCGTATAATCATTACATCTCCCAATGACCGGTTATGGACAAGTTATTACTGTTGGAAAATTGTCCCCGTGCATAACATCCTGGAGGTGACATGCCTGAGGCATGAGGCACAGCTAGATTTATGGACAAGCTACATGTAAACACAGTCGTGTACTTTTGGCAGTTTGCACACTTCAGTCATCCCAGGTTTAGGAGCTGCTTAAGTTTGATTAGTGCATGAATAAATGGGGACTCAGGAGTGGCCCATGGCAACCAATCGGCACTGAAGTTACATCTATAATTTGCATAATATAATACAGAGCAGCTGATTGGTTGCAGTGGGCCACTTCTCCCTTATCACTGCTTCATACATCTACCCCACAGTATCTTCTGATTGGTACATTTTTAAATTCGACCTTTACCTAAGCACAGAGCAGGCAAAAGCAGTAGCAGTTACCCGTGCAAGGCGTAGACTTCATATGTATTTGACATCCTCCTGTGCTAGGTTTAGTTAAGTAATGTTTAAGGTTACAGCCCCTTCAAGGGACGAGATAACAACCTCGATGTCTGCCTTCACTTCCTTACGGTCATCATATTAATGTTTTGGAGAAGTTTGAGGTTTGGGAAGGCTGCCAGACACTTTTTGAAGTTTAACTTGAATTTCTTGTTTGGTGACCTTTATGCTTCATTGCTTTAATATTCCTGCCCATAGCCGGAAGAACTGGAATTTATAGACGCATATCAGGACATGTTACTGTTAATCGCTGTTTGTGTTTCTCAAACTACGTGCTTCGGAAACGCTAGCGGAGCATGTTTTCTGTGTTTCCTGTTTATTCTTGCACAAAGTTAATAAACAAGGACACATTGAAAAAGATCCACTGATTTACTAGTAATTATGCTGTCTGTGAGCAGACCTGGAAAACCTGCACGGATAGCAGCCTGGAGTGCAGGAATTGACGAACTGCTGTTCATCATGGAGCGGTGTTCCTTAAATCATCATCGTGTTTGTAAAATAGAAGGCAAGGGTTTGTCTAGCACAGGGGTGGCCAAACCGGTCCTCGAGATCTACCAACGGTCCGCGTTTTCCAAATCCCCTAGCTGGTGCACAGCTGTAGTCCTTACTAACTGTCACATTCCCCAGATCACCTAGCTGGTGCACAGCTGTAGTCCTTACTAACTGTCACATTCCCCAGATCACCTAGCTGGTGCACAGGTGTAGTCGTTACAAACAGTCACATTCCCCAGATCACCTAGCTGGTGCACAGCTGTAGTCGTTGCTAACTGTCACATTCCCCAGATCACCTAGCTGGTGCACAGCTGTAGTCATTACTAACTGCCACATTCCCCAGATCACCTAGCTGGTGCACAGGTGTAGTCATTACTAACTGTCACATTCCCTAGATCACCTAGCTGGTGCACAGGTGTAGTCATTACTAACGGTCACATTCCCTAGATCACCTTACTGGTGCACAGCTGTAGTCATCACTAACTGTCACATTTCTCCAGATCACCTAGCTGGTGCACAGGTGTAGTCGTTACAAACAGTCACATTCCCCAGATCACCTAGCTGGTGCACAGCTGTAGTCGTTGCTAACTGTCACATTCCCCAGATCACCTAGCTGGTGCACAGGTGTAGTCATTGCTAACTGTCACATTCCCCAGATCACCTAGCTGGTGCACAGGTGTAGTCATTACTAACTGTCACATTCCCTAGATCACCTAGCTGGTGCACAGGTGTAGTCATTACTAACGGTCACATTCCCTAGATCACCTAGCTGGTGCACAGGTGTAGTCATTACTAACGGTCACATTTCTCCAGATCACCTAGCTGGTGCACAGGTGCAGTCATTAGAGACTGTCACATTCCCCAGATCACCTAGCTGGTGCACAGGTGTAGTCACTACTGACTGTCACATTCCCCAGATCACCTAGCTGGTGCACAGCTGTTAGTCATTACTAACTGTCACATTTCCCAGATCCCCTAGCTTGGTGCACAGCTGTTAGTCATTACTAACTGTCACATTCCCCAGATCACCTAGCTGGTGCACAGCTGTAGTCATTACTAACTGTCACATTTTCAAACCTGCTGCATTCATTCCTACTATAGATCCACAGGATGCCTGAGACACATGAGCTGTTGGTAGATCTTGAGGACAGGTTTGGCCACCCCTGGCCTAGCACATTGTATTTAAAACAAGAAGGCAACTTTTGTTATAATCAGCCCCTTTGGGGTGATTGAACGCACATTTGAGCGACAATCTGGCGCGCTGAGGCGTCTGCAGCATTAGTGTATGAGAACACCTTCATGTGAACAGTAGGAGGGTGATGGCTTTTCTTATTATAGAGTAGAACGTGGTGAAGGAGGTAGAGCCTAGCGCAGCGGATAAGGGAATTGACAATGAATCAATATTTTATTTGGTGTAACCCATTTGTATTTTAGGAATATCAGAATAAGCTGAGCAGCCTGGTCCCGGAGAAACAAGCTTTAAACGAGAAGATTAAGCAGATTCAGATGGTGAGCCCTTCAGGTGAGCGACATTGACCCTTCTCTGCACCTCGTGCCTCTGCCTCTGGGTGGTTCTAGCGCAGACAGATGTTCCTGCCATATTGTTGGCCAGGCTGAGGGTTGTAATGATATAGCCACATTATATGCCACCCTGGCCATAGGGTAGTGTTCCCATCATTCACACGCGGTATGCTGCAGGGTACCAATTGGTGTGTGGCCTCAGCATTTTGTGTATCTGTGGCAGGATTGTGCCAGCTCTGAAGGGTGCCATAGGTAACTGCAGTTGCGTTGTCCGACAGATGGCTCCAACTCTGGCCTGCTTGGGCTTCATAAGAAAACCATGGAGAAGGACGGGTTATGCCAGAGACTGCGGGAGCAGCTGGACGCCCTGGAGAAAGAGACTTCCTCAAAGCTGTTGGAGATGGACTCGTTCAACAACCAGATCAAGGTGGGGTAGACTGATGGCAGTGCGGCGGTGGCGGTGCATAGACATACATGGGAAAGTAGATACAGGTTGAGTATCCCTTATGCAAAATGCTCTGGACCATGAGCATTTTGGATAAGGGATTTTTGCGGATTTTGGAATATATATATTTTTTTCATACTTACCTGGTCCCCTGTTGGTGCCCAGATGGTCCCTCAAAGTCCACGGTCGGCCTTCAGGATCCTCTTCAGTGGCTTCTCCGGTCCCAGGGGTGCATTGCACGACTGCACACTCGCGCAATGCACCCTGAGGCTGAAGAGGATCCCGAAGGCTGCCGTGGACATCTGGGGACGAGGTAAGTATGAAAAGGGGGGGGGGGGGGGTTCGGAATACTTCGGTTTTTACAATACACAGATAAGGGAGACTCGACCTCCCATGCACACCTTTCCCATATCAATAATAAAATGAACAGCAATGATAGAAATAATTGGTTATGCCACGCCTCTAATGAAGGTGGATTAGTAACGATGATACAAGGATCTATAAATGGAACTGTAGCAGGTTGTTCCCAGGGCCCGGGCCCTATGGGTAATTTCTGTAGTTCTCTTCCAGACCTTAACACGGAACCATTGTTTGATCATTAAGCCGTGTTCTGTGACATTACCATATGCCAGGATACTCCATTAATTTGCATGAACATTTATTATAATATAAATAAAGTTTTCTGAATTGCAGTTATTCCCGAGTCCCGACACAGATCCGCTCTGGTCCTACTTGGCTTCTGGCGGCCCCTAGTGGCTGTGCAGTGCAATACTTAATGTGCCTTCTCTGTCTGCCTTATCTTGCAGTATGAGGATATGGATGACTCTGTCCTGCAGTGCCTTTTGTCTCTCCTCAGCTGTCTCAACAATCTCTTCCTCTTGCTTAAGGTTAATTCAATTTCTGTGTCTCCTTTACCTGTCCGCTCTTTCATCTTTCCCTGTATTTCCATTCCTTGCTTTTTTTCATGTCTGGTGTGAGTGTGGTCTGCAGCCATGAAGGGGGGGGGTCAAGGGATTACAGGTAAGGTGGCACTGGAGACATGTGTACATGAGGCTTCTGGTGTGAGTGCGGTCTGCAGCCAGGGAGGGGGGGTTGAGTTACAGGTAAGGCCGCCCTGAAGACGTGTCTACATCAGGCTTCTGGTGTGTTGTGTGGAGTACCAGAGTCGGCTGTGTCTCATGTCTTTCATCTTGCACGTGGAAAACTACTGTATTACCCATCTGTTTGGCTCCTTGAGAAATCCAGGAAAAACTGAAATGATGTCAATCGTGTCTATATGTCATCCATAGGATCTGTTGTGTGATGAGGGTCAGGATTCACTTCTCTTAGTCCACACATTGGAAGCCACAATTGCTGCTTTTGCTTATTACCATAAACAATATGAGCCACCAACGCTGGGCACCCCAGTTCCAGTTTGGGAACCACGGTGTTACTCTTGGCTCTAAAATCATCCAGAAATATCTGTAACGACGAAGAACATTTGTAGCAGCATAAATACCTGAGGATTAGATGGTAATTGTTAAATCCAAGTAGTACAGGAGCTCTCAAAGAGGTTAATCTAGTATTCGGGCCAGTGCATAGCACGTTTATGTGCCAGTCTCCTCAGCTGGCTGCTTAAGTATTACCAATGTGGTCCAGTGGAGGAGCTGAGCTGCAGGCTCCGATATTTCTCTTTTTGTATAGCCCCTGCCAAGGTCACTGGATTCCGGTAATGTATCAGTCTGATTACCGGCAGAATACCCTGCTGACATGGATGTGACCAGCATAATCCGTGACAGACTAAGCTCTGAATAGAGGATGACAAGTGCCACGATTCGCTTACTGTTTCCATTTTAGTACTCCAGGGATATATATTTATTATATAGTGCACACACATGCAAGCACGGGAGAAATTACAAACCTCACACACTGTAGGACCATGGTGGGAATCAAACCCATGACCTCAGTGCTGTGAGGCAGTACTGCTAACCATTACACCGTCCGTACTGCCCATATATAGAGCTGTCTTGGGGATGTATAATGTATAGACTTCAGGATTTATGATCCAAGGCTCCGAATAGGTGTGCAAGCCAGACGATCGCTCTCTGGTGATATTGCCTGTAACAATCCCAGAAGCACAGGTATTTCCGAATCCCATGTGGACCTGTGTTCCCCTGAGGCTACAGAAGATATCTGCTGTGGTCCCTGCTTTTTGCTATAGGAGTATATATTGATGAGATAAAACACCATCATTTTTCTGACATTTTACTATTAAAGGTGGGTATTCAATCCTGGTCGAATTAGTGTTTTTTTTCCGAGTTTGTCGCATTGCTTTCACCTATTAATTTCCCCATTTGTCCTGTTTTTCCGACTGTCGAATCCATCTTAACCGTTTTTGTTTTTTGTTTCTCTCGACAGTCAAAATGTGTGTTTCTCGAGTTATTTACCATTTTCTCGAGTTGGAGTTTAGAAAAATGGGATGAACCTTCTTCAATATGAAGTTGTCGAATTGGGTTTGACAGGTTTTTAGTCAGGATTACGACAATTTGCCACTTTATGACCAAGATTGAATTACCCCCTAAATATCTTTGATAAATTGTGCTCTATGTATTCTGTGAAATGCCTTTTTGCCTTGGAAACAGCTGGTCAGCGCTTGGATGTACAGAGGCCCCATCCGTTTAGTGTGCGCTGCAGAACTTTGCAGATTGTTAAGGGTTTAGAAACTTTGTGCCAATGTGATGGACTCACAAATTGTAACCATTACTTTCTTAAGGTGCCCATACACTAATAAGATTTATCTTCAGATCTGGCTGGTTGGAACAAAAACATGGTTATGGATGAGTGACAGTTTGTCAGTTTTCCAGCATTTCCAAGCAAATGTTCAACTGTCATTTGCTCTCATCCATAACCATGTTTTTGTTCCAACCAGCCAGATCTGAAGATAAATCTGCGTGTGTATGGCCACCTTAACCGGGAGAGGATACTTGCCACTACTGAATGAATATATGGCTGTAATAGAAGGCAAACAGTGGCCAAAGGACCGAATTGGTATATGCCGTGCGTCAACAAGTTACAAATAATTTGCCGTCTCCTCACAAAATGGCCGCCTCTAATGTGTGTAGGTAATGGGCCATTGCTATGTTACCAACATAGCAATTTTTTAAGTATAGCGTAAACTAAAATGCGTTGGTACTTTGCAATTTGTTTAAGTAGGAAATATTGCATACTTTCATTATTTTTGTTTTGGATCTGCGTGGATTCTCCTTTCCCTCCACTCGGTGCAGTATGTTTCAATAGCCTCCAGATGTCACTGTTGCAGCAGGGTTGTGTATCAAAGGTATTTTGTTGACAGATCACTCTAGAAACAGTAGAAGAAACAGCGCCACCTTCAGGCTAGATAATATATTTGTTACACATTTGATGGTTGATATGTCACATCACAGTGTTTGTAAAATCGCTTTGTGACATTTACGTTTCATTGACACAGATGCAAAACCTTTTATAGAATTTAGAACAGAACTAAAAGGATAACGAAAGGCCTTGCTTCTTATGCTGAGTAAGCCCAGTGTAATACTGCAATGTTTTATTATTGTATGACGTGTTTCTCTTCTCCCCATGTGCAGTCATGTCAGAACATCTCGTCAGACACCGCTCTCCATCCTGTCTTAGTTCCGTCTCCTGCAGTTACTCTGTCTGACCACTTGTTTCTCTTGGTTAGGAGCTGAGGGAAAGTTACAACAAACAGCAGACGGCTCTTCACCAGCTGCAGAAGATCAAGCAGGATAAACTGAGGGACGTGGAGAGCAGGAAGGCGGAGCTGGCGCAGAAAAAGAAGGAAGAGGAGGAGGCTGCAAGGTAACGTGACTGCACATTGTCCTGTCCCCTCCTATACGAGGGTGGATCAGTAAGTACCTGTGTTTGAAGACAGGTGGCGTTGCTGAGGAAAGTTGGTATTACTATCATGTACTACCATCTTTCAAACAACACAATACAAAATTTCAGATTGATTCATAGGTTCGGTTGTTTTTTTCCACCACGACAAATGCACCAGCTCCTTCATCCGGAATTGTTGCGGCCAAATTGCATGAATTGCGCTATGAATTTTTGCCGTACTCGCCCGACTTGGCTCCCTGCAACTTATTTCGGTTCCCTAACCTGAAAACGTGGCTCGCGGGTAAAAAAATTCAGCTCAAACTAGGTCATTGTCGAGACAGAAGCCTACGACAGTTTGACAAATCATATTTTTTTGAGGTTTTTAAGTTGGACAAAGTGTATTGCCGTGAAAAAAGATTATGTTGAAAAATAAATTTAAAAAGTGTGAAAAATTTTCGTCTTCATTCTTAACACAGGTACTTATTGATCCACCCTGGTATATACATAGGGGATGCGGTCATTTGGTCTACTGCATTATGGTCGACAGTCATTAGGTCGAATCCATTAGGTTGACATGCTAAAAGGTCGACATGGGAAAAGGTCGACATGATTCTAGTTCGACAGGTCATTAGTTCGACAAGGTCATTAGTTCGACAAGGTCATTAGTTCGACATTGTCTATGTCGACATTCACAAGGTCGACATGGAGTTTTTCACTGTTTTTTGAGCCAACATGTGCCGACAGGCGGTATTTCATGCCCTACCATCCACTAGCACTTAATCCTTAAATAGAAAAGAAAACCAGCACTCACGTTTAGATGAAAAAAAGTGGATTGTATTTCAAATATTCATGTCGTTAAGCCAGCGTGTCAGCAGTCCCGACAGCTGTTTCGACCAGCAGCATGCCAGTCTTCATCAGGGGTACATACTGGGCATCCCCGCAGGGTTTATATACACACAGATAATGACATAAAGGCGCCAATCCCGCCCCTTCAAGAGCGGAGCTGTCGCTCAGCACCTGTCGTGCGGTGCGCGCGGCTCCGGCAGGGAGAATTGGGGGTGTGCGCAGCAGTGTCATAGGGAATCCCTGACGTAGGCGTCTGGGGATGCCTAGCGGCGAATCAGCGGCTAGAGGTTCCGGACATGTAACGGGGAGTGAGCACCATGGAAGGGGGGACGTGGACAGAGACGTGCTGATGATGTTAAATCACTGCCGGGTGTCACGGCGATATGCGTCTGACAGCTCCACTTTTGCTGGGCTATTTGGTATAAATCAGCATACACATTGAAAAAGATAGTGAAGCCCGCGATCTCTAGCCAGGCACCCAAATACTTAGCACAAGGGTATATACAGATAAAACGGGGAAAAGCTGAGAGAGCACCCTAAATACCAGGGGAAAAAATTACAGTACATACAGAAAAACGAGGTGGGGGTATACTATAATACCGTTCGTGGGATACAGCACTCTAGTGCGACGGCACTGTGTGAGTATCCTCCAGAATGCGCAAGTCAATGCCCAAATGATCAACATCCAGAGTACATAGAGGAGGCACCTCCCATTCTATAGACACATGTGCACGGATGGTCTTATTACATGATTTAATAATGCAAGGTATAGTCTAGGGAGTGGTGCACTTGAGTGCTTTAACACTGTGCCTACTCAGTTAATGTCTACTTATAATGCACACGGCGGTGCTGGGAGGTGTAGGTACACTCAGGTACCGTGCGTGATGTTGTGCACTTTAGGGACAGTAAAGTGTCAACACTGGTGGATGGGTAAATTCTGGATGGGGCAGTCAGATAGCTGGAGTTCAGATGAAGCACCCCATCTTGAAGTCCTCGTTTAGTCCTTCGGGTGCCAGGCAGTTCAATCTGTAGATCCATTGCAGTTCCCTTTGTAACAGTAGTTTGTCTCTGTCACCACCTCTGTTTAAAGGTGGTATATGGTCGATAGGTGAACATTTTAGTTCACTCACTTTGTGTTGCATTTCTTTGAAATGTCTGGCAACAGGTAGGGATTTCAGGTCCAGGTCACCAGTGTCCATCGTTAGGCTTTTTTTGATGGATGATCTATGTTGGCTGATCCTTTCTTTTATCATCCTAGTAGTCTTGCCCACATAGACCAGATTACAAGGGCAGACCAGGGCATAAATTATGAACTTGCTGTTGCAGTCGATTTTATGCCTGATCTTGTAGATTTTCCCGTCTTTGGGGTTGGTGAAACGGTCTCCGGTTTTCAGAAAGGGGCAGTTCGAGCACCCTGTGCATTTGTAAATGCCATTCTTTTTAGATAGCCAGTTAGTAGTTGTAGTCTTTGTGCGGGTGAAATCAGTGACAACCAACATGTCCTTCAAGTTAGGACCCCTCCTGTAGGCAAAACGTGGTGGTGTTTTGAGCACCGGTGCCAATGTAGGGTCACTGGCTATCAGATGCCAGTGATCTAGAATTTTCTCTTTGATGTGCTTTGAGGCCACTGTATATGTGCTGCAAAAGTTCAGGCGAGTTGTATCGCCAGCCATCTGTCCTTTAGTTTGGAGCAGGTCATCCCTCTTAAGTAGTAGCGCTTTCCTATAGGCCTCATTAATGTCATCCTTATGGTAGCCACGGTCTTTAAAGCGTTTGCCCATTTCAGTAAGGGCCTCTGGTAGGCTATGGGGATCCGAATTTATTCTACAGACTCTTACCATCTGTGAATAGGGGAGGCCCCTTTTCAGAGCTATGGGATGGAAGCTCTCCTGATGCAGCAGCGTATTCTTGTCAGTTGATTTTGAATAAATCTGTGTGGACAGTTTCTGGTCCTTCAAGCTTACTGTAACATCCAGGAAATTAATCTGCTTGTCACTTAGGTTCAGGGTGAATTTAATCGTACCCTTAATTGTATTTAGATGGTTGAAGAATTGCAGCAATTTGGCTTCGCCTCCACTCCATAATAAGAACAAGTCGTCGATGTATCGGACGTAGAATGTAATATATTTGGAGAATTCGATGTTATTGTAAATATGTTGCTCCTCGTACGCTGCCATATAGAGGTTGGCATATGCCGGGGCCAGATTAGACCCCATTGCAGTGCCCTGTTTTTGCAGGTAGAACCTGTTTTGGAATAGGAAGTAGTTTTTGTTCAAGATAACATCCATCAAGAGTGTGAGGTATTCTGTTGGCAGGCCGGTGTAGGTCTGATTGTTAATGATGGCTGTCTTACAAGCTTCGATACCCCCTTCATGGGGGATGTTTGTATATAGGCTTGCCACATCAAGGGTGACCAACAGTGTCCCTGGCAGGATGTTGGTGACTTGTTCAAGTTTCCTCAAAAAGTGTGTCGTATCCTCAATAAAGCTGGAGGTGCTCTTGACAACTGGCTGGAGACAGTAGTCCACCAGTTGCGAGAGTGGCTGACACAGTGAGCCTCTGGCGATGATTATAGGATGCCCGGGAGGTGCCGTCAGTGACTTATGCACTTTAGGTAAGGTGTACAAAATAGGGATTTTGGGGTGTTTCTGGGTCAGAAAGTCAGCAGTCTCCTTATTTATATAGCGATTGGAGAGTCCCAGCTGTATTATACCGTCAATTTCCCTCTTGTATGTTGTCAAGAGCACCTCCAGCTTTATTGAGGATACGACACACTTTTTGAGGAAACTTGAACAAGTCACCAACATCCTGCCAGGGACACTGTTGGTCACCCTTGATGTGGCAAGCCTATATACAAACATCCCCCATGAAGGGGGTATCGAAGCTTGTAAGACAGCCATCATTAACAATCAGACCTACACCGGCCTGCCAACAGAATACCTCACACTCTTGATGGATGTTATCTTGAACAAAAACTACTTCCTATTCCAAAACAGGTTCTACCTGCAAAAACAGGGCACTGCAATGGGGTCTAATATTGCCCCGGCATATGCCAACCTCTATATGGCAGCGTACGAGGAGCAACATATTTACAATAACATCGAATTCTCCAAATATATTACATTCTACGTCCGATACATCGACGACTTGTTCTTATTATGGAGTGGAGGCGAAGCCAAATTGCTGCAATTCTTCAACCATCTAAATACAATTGAGGGTACGATTAAATTCACCCTGAACCTAAGTGACAAGCAGATTAATTTCCTGGATGTTACAGTAAGCTTGAAGGACCAGAAACTGTCCACACAGATTTATTCAAAATCAACTGACAAGAATACGCTGCTGCATCAGGAGAGCTTCCATCCCATAGCTCTGAAAAGGGGCCTCCCCTATTCACAGATGGTAAGAGTCTGTAGAATAAATTCGGATCCCCATAGCCTACCAGAGGCCCTTACTGAAATGGGCAAACGCTTTAAAGACCGTGGCTACCATAAGGATGACATTAATGAGGCCTATAGGAAAGCGCTACTACTTAAGAGGGATGACCTGCTCCAAACTAAAGGACAGATGGCCGGCGATACAACTCGCCTGAACTTTTGCAGCACATATACAGTGGCCTCAAAGCACATCAAAGAGAAAATTCTAGATCACTGGCATCTGATAGCCAGTGACCCTACATTGGCACCGGTGCTCAAAACACCACCACGTTTTGCCTACAGTAGGGGTCCTAACTTGAAGGACATGTTGGTTGTCACTGATTTCACCCGCACAAAGACTACAACTACTAACTGGCTATCTAAAAAGAATGGCATTTACAAATGCACAGGGTGCTCGAACTGCCCCTTTCTGAAAACCGGAGACCGTTTCACCAACCCCAAAGACGGGAAAATCTACAAGATCAGGCATAAAATCGACTGCAACAGCAAGTTCATAATTTATGCCCTGGTCTGCCCTTGTAATCTGGTCTATGTGGGCAAGACTACTAGGATGATAAAAGAAAGGATCAGCCAGCATAGATCATCCATCAAAAAAAGCCTAACGATGGACACTGGTGACCTGGACCTGAAATCCCTACCTGTTGCCAGACATTTCAAAGAAATGCAACACAAAGTGAGTGAACTAAAATGTTCACCTATCGACCATATACCACCTTTAAACAGAGGTGGTGACCGAGACAAACTACTGTTACAAAGGGAACTGCAATGGATCTACAGATTGAACTGCCTGGCACCCGAAGGACTAAACGAGGACTTCAAGATGGGGTGCTTCATCTGAACTCCAGCTATCTGACTGCCCCATCCAGAATTTACCCATCCACCAGTGTTGACACTTTACTGTCCCTAAAGTGCACAACATCACGCACGGTACCTGAGTGTACCTACACCTCCCAGCACCGCCGTGTGCATTATAAGTAGACATTAACTGAGTAGGCACAGTGTTAAAGCACTCAAGTGCACCACTCCCTAGACTATACCTTGCATTATTAAATCATGTAATAAGACCATCCGTGCACATGTGTCTATAGAATGGGAGGTGCCTCCTCTATGTACTCTGGATGTTGATCATTTGGGCATTGACTTGCGCATTCTGGAGGATACTCACACAGTGCCGTCGCACTAGAGTGCTGTATCCCACGAACGGTATTATAGTATACCCCCACCTCGTTTTTCTGTATGTACTGTAATTTTTTCCCCTGGTATTTAGGGTGCTCTCTCAGCTTTTCCCCGTTTTATCTGTATATACCCTTGTGCTAAGTATTTGGGTGCCTGGCTAGAGATCGCGGGCTTCACTATCTTTTTCAATGTGTATGCTGATTTATACCAAATAGCCCAGCAAAAGTGGAGCTGTCAGACGCATATCGCCGTGACACCCGGCAGTGATTTAACATCATCAGCACGTCTCTGTCCACGTCCCCCCTTCCATGGTGCTCACTCCCCGTTACATGTCCGGAACCTCTAGCCGCTGATTCGCCGCTAGGCATCCCCAGACGCCTACGTCAGGGATTCCCTATGACACTGCTGCGCACACCCCCAATTCTCCCTGCCGGAGCCGCGCGCACCGCACGACAGGTGCTGAGTGACAGCTCCGCTCTTGAAGGGGCGGGATTGGCGCCTTTATGTCATTATCTGTGTGTATATAAAACCTGCGGGGATGCCCAGTATGTACCCCTGATGAAGACTGGCATGCTGCCGGTCGAAACAGCTGTCGGGACTGCTGACACGCTGGCTTAACGACATGAATATTTGAAATACAATCCACTTTTTTTCATCTAAACGTGAGTGCTGGTTTTCTTTCCTATTTAAGGATTAAGTGCTGCTGTAAATGTTCTATGGACCTTGCACCACACCATTTATTGTTACCTGCGAGTGCCACCTTGCCTGAAGTACATAGTACCTACCATCCACTAGGGCGTGGTGGGAGAATAAAATAGTGTGCTGAGCGTAGCGAGGCACCGTGCCCGACGCATAGCGAGCGCAGCGAGCGATGCGAGGGGATGCAGTGCACTTTAAACTGTGTCCATGTCGACTGTGTTGACATTCAGGTAAAAAAACAGTGAAAAACCCCATGTCGACCTTGTGAATGTCGACATAGACAATGTCGAACTAATGACCTTGTCGAACTAATGACCTTGTCGAACTAATGACCTTGTCGAACTAATGACCTGTCGAACTAATGACCTTTCGACCTAGAATCATGTCGACCTTTTCCCATGTCGACCTAGAGTCATGTCGACCTTTTAGCATGTCGACCTAATGGATTCGACCTAATGACTTTCGACCATAATGCAATAGACCAAATGATCCCAACCCATACATAGATTGTATGACTTCACATTGTATTGTCCCCTCCTATATACGGGGACTGACATACAATACACCTGGCACAATGAAGTGAATTAGGTTCTGTATCCTACAGGAAAGCCAAACAAGAGAAGGAGAATCTGTGGAAGGAGAAAGTAAAGAAGGAAGAAGAGGAGAAGCAGAAACGCCTGGAAGATGAGCGGCGGCAGGAGCACTTGCTTCTGGAGAAGCAGCGAGCGGAGGAAGCAGCAGCCAGGCTTAAGGAGCGGGAGGCCCAGCAGCAGAAACTAGCGGAGGAGAGACAGCGAGAGGAGGAG
This sequence comes from Crinia signifera, assembly GCF_055691185.1. Taxonomy (NCBI): domain Eukaryota; kingdom Metazoa; phylum Chordata; class Amphibia; order Anura; family Myobatrachidae; genus Crinia; species Crinia signifera. Next base: position 312,487,185 of record NC_139219.1, on the reverse strand, counting down.
GAGAAGAGGAAGAGGGCAGAGATACAGCGGGAGGCAGAGCAGAGAAGGAAACAGGAGGAGGAGAAACGCAAGCAGGCGCAGCTGAAGAAAGAGGCAGAGGAGAAAAGCTGGGCGCAGGACGAGGAGAAGAGAAGGAAGGACAGCAGTACATCCAGAGACCCAGAGAGACGCATCTCCAAACTCAACTTAGATGAGAAGTTCGCAGACAAGTTGAAATTTATTGGTGGGAAGCAAGGAAGCATTGACAAAGGAAGAGAAGGTAAACTAGAGCACACCTACTTAGTGTCCTCTGTAAACTCGGAAATATTAATGGGTGAAATGAAGCCTATTACCATGTAATATCAATGTATACATAATTAGTGTACATTCTAGCACCCGCTAGCTTTGAAAACCCATGCAGTTTCTGTTACCTGCCTGGGGTGTCGCTGTCTGCGGTGGTGTTTCTAGCACAGGTCTGGTTTGCATATCAATGCTGATATACAGACCACACTGTGCTAGAAGCACTACAGCAGACCGCGACACCCCAGGCAGGAAAGAGGAACTGCATGAGTTTTCAAAGCTTTCGGGTGCTAGAATGAACACTACATAACAACCAACACATGCCTATTGCCATGTAATATCACCGTATACACATTGACCTATTGCCATTTATACACCAGTGAGTATACACATTGACCAACGAAAGATGGCTGAAAAAATGCGATGGCCAAAGTAACTTGCATATGATACACCACCTGAAGCTATCACCGCACCCCTGCCTGTGCCCAGCTCATAGCTGGTATACTTACACCTTTTGCCCTCTCACCGCAAGCACTGTACCTGCTTCTGTACCTAATGCCACCTAGCAGGAGTAGGGAGCAACAGTAGGGTGGAAGTTTTGTTGCCGTAGTAACCTTACATCACTAATGATGGAACCTAGCTGACATGGTCCTTTTCCTCTGTGTTCTACGCTGCTGATGCTGGTGTAAAGGACGGACCTCTGCAATGGGTTCTGATCTCTGTGCTTTCCCAGGTGCTGCTGTTGGAGCCTCTGAGAACAGAAAGTCCTCCTTGTTTGTGAACTACTCAGCCCTGTATCCCTTTGAGGCCAGAAATGCAGATGAGCTTGGTTTTAATGCCGGTGACGTAATTCAGGTAAATGTCTCGAGTGAACTTGTATGGTATAGGTGACTGCGGAATGGCTTTCCTGGAGTTTAAGCCTTCATAGTATTTTCCCAATAAGCTTGTTTTTGTTCTGTCGGCAGCAAAAGCTGCGCCACCAATGGGAATCTTTTCCATGGAGCCCTAGTCCATGCCTTTAGCCCCCTACACACTAGCTGATCCCCCACAAGTGCTAAAATTGGTGGCGATGGGGGTGCCGGAGTTCGTGCATACGCTCTTGCTGATTCTGGCGAGGAAGGGAGGGAGGGACGGCCATGCTGCAGTCATTGAACTCCCTCGTATAAACATGAAGGACGAGGGAGGGGTTCGTTAACAATGAGTGGGAGCATGCTTTGTTAAGGATATTGAGTGTACACACTAGGTGATATTGTTAACAATATTGTTCACAATATCGCCTAGTTTGTATGGGGCACAGTCCCGGGCAAAAGCCAGAGGGAGAGAGGGAAACGTATTACGATCGGTAAAGGTCAACTCCAGTTTCGAGAGACGGGCAATAAAAAGACTCTTCTCGTGGACATTTTTAGTTTTTCATTTATTTCTCTTATTGTTTTTTTCTTTCTGTTTCAATTCCTGCGCTTCAAAATTATTACATCGTATGTGGCGTATAAACTCATTTTGGGACTGGGTACTGGAATTTATAAAAAAATCAATGTCCTTTCCTGCATGAAAACGGAGAAAATGCAGGAACACACTCCAAATACTAAAATAATACTATAATAACATGATTTAGGTGACTTCTATTCTTCTCTTATCACCAGGTGGATGAGAAAAACATCGGGGAACCAGGCTGGCTTTACGGCTGCCTTCAAGGAAATGTGGGCTGGTTTCCATCAAACTATGCAGAAAGAGTGCCGGAGAGTGAGAAGTCAGCGCTGTCTCCGAAGAAAGCCTTGCTTCCCCCCTCCATCTCCGTGTCCGCTACCTCGCCACCTGCTAAGTAAGGCAATGAACGTTTGTCGTATGGTAATAACCCCGTTCTATGACACATGAGGATGAGCCCCTGAACTGCAGAAGGTCCCACAGTCTCTAGCCATCATCAGCTCAAATGTTACCCATGTCACTCATTAATACTTGACGAGCGCTTCTGTAACGGAGACAGCAAGGGTCAGCGTGACTGAGATGTGTAAGACTGAGAAGCACCACCCTCCAGTACAGCTGTCACTAACATAATAACCAGGATAGATTCAGCAGGCTTTAATATATGTATTACCGACCAGTCGCAGCTCTTATTCCAGTGATTGTTTGCCGATGGTTTGGATTGACAATGTCCTGCGCTACCTTCTTCTGAGGCTGCCTTATTTGTCACTTAGGTCTTTATTCCTGCTGTTCTCAGACTGGAAAATATACTGGTTTAATGTCGTTTTTTTCCATTCTCAGGTCACTTTCACCAACTAAGACCTCTGAGGGGGATATGGAATATCAAAATCTACCGTTCTCCAGCCTTAGCGTGACCTCCACATGGCAGAAAACCTCTGCGTTTACCTCTTGTGTTTCCCCCGGGTCCATCTCTCCCATCCATGGTCAGGTAGGTGTTGGCGGTTTGATCTGCTGTCTTGTCTTCTGTGATTCTTTCTCATATGAATGTGTGATGTATTAAAACTATATAGAAGTTAGTTTTTCCTGATAAGGAGTTCTGTGTAAATGAGGAGGACCCCCTCCTCGTTTACCTGCCACCACAGTATCAGCAGGAATTAGGCGCTTGATGATCTTGTCTGTGGGTCAGGGCATTCTTAGCGTATTAGCACAATGGGCTCCACAATGCTAGGGGCCTTCGGGCTGGGGTCGGTGGTGGACACACACTCAGAGCAGCCAGGCAGCCTGACACCCAGCCTACAGCCAGACAGTGATTGACTGGTAGCATGATGGATGGCTGGAACTAAGACTGCCCTGTTGTGGGTACCGTATTCTCATCAACCAATTGGGTCCCTAAGAAAACTGAATTCTAGATAAAGAATACCGTATCTTTAAGGTGTTTTTGGAGAGAGGGTTTCTCAGAAATAGGAGGTTTTATTGGCTTGTACCAGCCAGTAATTACTGGCTTGGGTTTGTGCTTTTCTTCTTGAGGAATCTTGGGAGCATTCCCATCTTTATATGGAAGCTTTGCATATCTAGGGTGATTAAACATTAAGCTATAGATGTTTCAGAAGTTCCCAATCTGATCAGTGTTGTTTCTCTTTGTATCCCTGAGCAGGGTCAGCCGGCGGGGGAGGTGAAGGCTCAAGCACTGTGCTCTTGGACTGCAAAAAAGGACAACCACTTGAATTTTACCAAAAATGACACCATCATTGTATTGGAGCAGCAGGAGAACTGGTGGTTTGGGGAGGTGCGTGGGCAGAAGGGGTGGTTTCCCAAATCCTACGTGAAGATCCTGCCTGGAAGTGGAAGTAAATCTCCAGAGTGAGTAGATACAGAACATTTTTTTTTTTTTTTTATGTAAGTCATCAAACCGCATATAGCATATAATTACACAGGGGCAGATATGTTAAAAAAGAGATAACCGCGGGGGTGATAAATGTCTGACCAGTCATCTTCTGTTATAAGTTGTGTTTAAAAAATGACACATAGGAGTTGACTGATCATGTCAGTGTTTGGTACATCTGCTCCTAAAGCTGAGTACACATTAGGGGATATGTCGTCCAATCCGGTGGATTGGAACAACCTATCGTTACCATCAGTGCATATTGGACAGTGTGTATTCCCAATAGGTGCACCCCTGCTGTCATTAGCAATGTCTTCTGGTCAGTCAAACAGATTATATCTCTAGCAGTGCCAGGCTGTGAAATGCAGCACATCGGTACGCATCGCCCCGTGCATCAACAATTGTGTATGCACAGCATTACGGCAGCCAGGATGCCAGCATTCAGTATACTGATGCTGGCATCCCAACTACTGCCGTCAGAACACCGGTGCCAGAACTTCGGGTGCCGACACTGGGATAGCAACAGCGACATCTCGAACTTAAGTAGGCTGGGGCGGTTTAGACTCAGGACAGGTATTGGGGAGGGGGGGTAGTTTTAGGCACAGGGCGGGTGTAGGCTTAGTCTGCAGGTAGGTGGGGTCAGGTTTACCTGGCAGGTTACGGGCGTTCAGCATTAGCAGTTCGGGTTAGACTGTTGCAAGGGAGGATTTGTATGACGGTGGTATGAGCAGAGGGTTAGGGTACGTACAGAGCCCCTGTCCGGATTCTCCATATGACCGCTGGCATCCTGAACACTAGGATACCGTTTGTATACCATATGCACTTACTGATCCAGGGTCCCATCGCTCATTGGCTCGGCTGGGTACACACGTCATCTAGTGTGTACCCATATTTAGTTTTGTAGTGCATTTTATTAAATGAAAACCACATCTCATTGGCTGTTATGAATGATAGTCCAGTTTGTGCAGGCAGCACCGTGCTGTGACATCATTGTCAGCTAGTCATGTGACATCATTGTCATTGTCAGCTAGTCATGTGATATCAGATTGTCATTGAGCGGTTTTCTTTCTTACAGACCTGAACCTGTGTACTCTGCTGTCAAGAAGAAAGCCGTAACCCCAACATATGCAGCTGAAGGTGAGGCCGCTCAGAAACCTAAGACTTCTTTCCATTGAGGCTGGGGTACACACTTAGCCAATGGCTCTGCCCACTGATCTAATGATTAGTAAGGTTTATGCACAAACACACTTACCAACCCCTTCCTGATGCGTCTGACCATCAGATCCATTTGACTATGCCCACACACTGGTGACCCTATATTCAATGGATTCTGCAGCCCACATATTGCTCACAATGCATCTACCCAGGTATCTGCGTCGGCCATGCTGCCGGGTTGAATGCTTCCTTGTGGAGGCTAGTCTGTATTGTCGGAAACGGCTGGGAATCATCGAACCTGCAGCCGCTGTTCAACAAAATGGCCGCGTTTTCGCCAATCCACAGACTTTCCAACACTCGACAGCCGGAACATTGCATTCCCGTTATTCTGACTGTCGGGACGTTCCAACAGTCGAAATCTCGGATTGAATACCAAATCCACCCTTTTTTGGGGTAAGGACCGTATAATAAAGAACACTCATTGGTCTCTGTGTTTGTTTGTCCGGTTATGCATTCGGACACCCCTGGTGAATGAATGACACCAACGCGAGGTGGTCCAGTGGGATATTGGCCAGGCATTAGTGGAGTTATGCTCCCGGTCATACTTCACGTCGGAATGCGCCTGAGGAACTTTTGCCCAGTTCTTTTCTGGGCCTTCCTCTGGATGGATTTGGAAGAGAACTTCAGAGTGGTAACAGTAGATCCCAGACGACATACTAGGGGGTTGGGTTCAGTTGGATCTTTCGGCGGAGGGAACTTTTTTGATCCCTGACCGAGTGCTGCAGCTAGGTAATAATAAACCTGACCAGAATTGTTAATATACAGTATGTGGTCTAAATATTAGGATATGAGGATCATAATCTTTATATTAATACCTTTGCAATTTGTATTGTCCTATCTTTGCAGAATTTGTGGCACTTTACCCCTATTCAAGCTCAGAACCAGGAGACTTAATATTTAACGAAGGGGACATCATCTTAGTGACGCAGAAAGAAGGCGAGTGGTGGACGGGAACCGCCGGGGATAGGACTGGAATATTCCCATCGAACTACGTGCGACCACGTGATCAAGAGGTTACCGCTGGTTTTGCTGACCAGGTTGTTACTCTTTCTTACTTTTGTGGGATCTGTTCCTTAAGCTCCTTATAATTCCCCATAGTAGAGTCCCCTTCAGTCCATCGAATGACCCTGCGTCCTGCCAGTAATAATGAGCTATTTTCATCATTTCAGGGATTGGGCGGTGTCGGCAAAACTGGAACGCTCGCCAAGAGACCTGGTGCGTAGCCGTGTGTACAGTCCGTATATGTTGTGCTCCTGGGGTCTGTTACTTGTGAGGTTTTAAACTTGTTTGCGGTCTGTACAGTCGCTCTATGTTCTCCTTCTTCTGTCTTCCAGAGATCGCCCAGGTCACCACATTGTACACAGCCACCGGGACAGAGCAACTCAGCTTGGCCCCGGGACAGCTGATACTCATTTTAAAGAAGAACTCGTCGGGCTGGTGGCAAGGGGAACTCCAGGTAACTGATGGCAGGGCAGAGGATGGGGGAACTAACCACTTACAGACACACTGATTCCATTCTATAATTCTGCATGAAATACAGACTTGGTGTAAAAGCAAGACATTCTAGGGTTAATTTTTGTTGGGAGCCAAATAACCTACCAGTATATTTTTGGATTGTGGGAGGAAACCGGAGTACCCGGAGGAAACCCACGCAAGCACGGTGAGAATATACAAACTCTGCACAGTTAGGGCCATGGTGGGGATAGAACCCATGACCTCAGTGCTGTGAGGCAGTAATGCTAACCATTACACCATCCGTACTGCCCCGTATATATAACACATGGTGGGGATAGAACCCATGACCTCAGCGCTGTGAGGCAGTAATGCTAACCATTACACCATCCGTACTGCACCAAGAATTAAATACATTTCTGTGCACTTTTTGTGCCAAGAAAATGTCTGGTAAAGTAAGGAGGCATTATAAAGCCTTAATCAGAGGTGGACGCTATTCTTGCATGGTGGCGATTTCTTATGGATTCACAGCTCAAAATTAAGCCAATGACGATTTCAGCATTCACCGTGTGTGATGGCGTGCGCTGGAGTGATGCCCTCTGCCACTATAGGAACATGGCGCAGATTCACCAGTGGTTCAGAACACTGCACCATCGCTAGCACCATACACCCCTCGAGCACAGTGTAACCATCTCAAATCCCTGTAAATATGCGGTGCTGTGAAAGTGTTCGCATCCACTTACACGCCCATGACACTCCAGCAGCATGTATGTAAATTGGCCTCCTTTTACATTCTATGTAGTTCAACGCCCAGAAACACCTTTTGGTTCGGAGCAGCATCTTATGATCCTGCGTCCTCTATCACACAGTAAGCTTTGCGGGTGCACGATATGGTTTTTGTAGACTTCTCACCCATGTGCGGTAGAATTCAGCCACGTAAACATCGGCACTACGTCTATTTGTGAGTACAAGGCTGCAAGAGTGCAGGGTTGAGCTGTGTTGGCGTTTGATGTAGAAGAGGTACAACTTAATTATAAGTAAAATAAAGTTTTAGTTCGCACACAAATCTCTGCAGACCCCCTGTACCCATCTGCGAAAATATACAAATGCTGCAACCGCCAGGATTTCTACCCACCACCAATCCTGTGGTTGCTCCGAATGTCCACTGGTAGTTAGCCACCGGAGCCATTATCACTGCATACATGCAACATGCCCTCCGAAAAGGTCACAACTTTTCTACGTTCCACACTCTACATCCTGTTACCGCCCACAAATGCTCCAGGACTGTCCATCACACAAGTCTTCACTGGTAATCTAAGATGAGGTGTCTGCGTCCAAACATCGGCATGGGGGTTGTGATTGTTTGGTCTACAGCATCTAGGTCGAAGGGACAAGGTCGACATGGGTCTAGGTTGACAGGACATTAGGTCGACATTGGCAAGGTTGACAGTCAAAAGGTCGACATGGGGTTTTTCACCCGAATGTCTACTCTGTCGACATGGACCCAGTTTTCTAGCGCACCGTATCCCCTCGCATCGCTCGCTGCACTCCCCATGTTTCAGGCACGGTGCCCCACTGCGCTTGGCACACTATTTTATTCTCCCACCACACCCTAGTGGATGGTAGGGCATGAAATACCGCCTGTCGGCACATGTCAGCTCTGTCGACCTTTTGACAGTCGACCTAGACCCATGTTGACCTTGCTGCCTGTCCACCCAATGCTTGTCGACCTAGTTGCTGTAGTCCGTATCCCCGGCATGGTGCCCCCCTCTAAGGCCCAACATATCTCCTATTACCTTTGGCTATTCCCGGGGTATGTACCAAGTTACATTAAAATAGGGGTGAGATAACCGTAATGTTATGACCTACTGTATAGAATGTAAGAACATTATCAGGATATGTTCCATTTCTAATGATCATACATGTGACAGGGTAATGTATGGCTGGCAGGTGCTGTATTAGCTGCCATAGGGGCTATGTTAATGCCTTGTGACTCTTTCAGGCCAGGGGGAAGAAAAGGCAGAAGGGCTGGTTCCCGGCTACTCATGTGAAACTATTGGGACCAAGTAACGACAAGGCAGCTACTGCATTCACTACAGGTGAGACGTCATTGTCATTGTCCCATTCAGAGAGAACAGAACAGGGATTAGCGTTTATAGTAGATCCGATCTAAAATGGGGATTTGGGAGTTTATACTTCTAACAGGAGGTGTTGGCAGTATACGCTCCATACACACATTATTTAAGAGGATTGCACTTCTACAAATTTATTGTCAGATCTGTCTGGTTTAGGGTGGCCAATCCCGGGATCGGGATCGGCGGGATCCCGGGATTTGGCCCCAAAATTGCCGGGATTTGAATCCCGGGATTGGAGCTTCCAATCCCGGGATTTCGGGATTAGATTAGTCTAATGCTGGGCAGCGTCTGAGCACTCGCTCAGACGCTGCCAGGCTGCTTCGTTCTGTCCCCGATCATGCACAGCTCAGACGCGCAGCGTGATGTGGTCAGAGGTCACGCTGCGCGTCATACTGTGCAGCCAGAAAAGGCCCCCGCACCGCCGCTCCCTACTACCGGATGCTCTTCGCCGCTGCCTGTGACCAGAGACTCCCTGCCGCTGTGACTGTGTGTGGCCGGGAGAGGTTGGGCAGCGAGCGAGTTGTGACACCAGAGGTGTAGCGCTGCAGCCTGCGCAGCGTGACCCATTGGTCATGCTGCGCAGGCTGCAGTACTGAACCCACTCGCCGCCCGACTTCTCCCGGCTGCACAGTCCAGTGACATACCGGCACGCTACACCAGCAGCCTGCTTCCATTCTGCTGCCCCTCTCAAAAGTAAGGCAATGTGGGAGAGAGGGGAAGGTGGTTTATTTAATGCCCAGTGATTTTCCTCCCCAAAAATGGCGTGTGGATGCGCATATAGTGCTTGTCTGCACCTAGCTCCCAAGTAGGGATGCCAATCCCGGGATCCCAGGAATCCCGGGATTGAGCATTTTTCAATCCCGAATCCCGGGATTGAAAAAATGCTCCGGGATTGGCATCCCTAGTCTGGTTGGAGCAAAATCCTGGTAATGGATGAGAGCAGATGATAGTTGACCGTTTGCTTTGAATTGCTGGAAAGCTGCCAATAACGGCCATTCAGCCATTACCAGGTGTTTGTTCCAACCAGCCAGATCTGACAATCAGTCTGTAGATGTATGGCCAGCTTCAGTCTAGTATAAGCATACACAGAGATAAAGGAAGCATTGCGGCCCTCATTCTATATCCACACCCTTGCATGTAAATGTTGGATCTGTGGTGTCCGTTGGTGACTTTTCCCATGTCTCGTCTCTAGTGTGTCAGGTTATAGCGATGTACGACTATATAGCCAACAACGAGGATGAACTGAACTTCAGCAAAGGGCAGCTCATCAACGTCATCAACAAGGACGACGTGGACTGGTGGCAAGGAGAGATCAGCGGGGTGACCGGCCTCTTCCCGTCCAACTACGTCAAGATGACAACAGAATGTGACCCCAGCCAGCAGTGTGAGTACCAGTTCCCCGATTCTGTGTCTATCCAGTAACCTGATGTGTTGGCTAAAGCCGGCCATACATCTACAGATCGATTGTCAGATTGGGCTGGTTGGAACAAAATTCTGGTAATGGATGAGAGCAAATGACAGTTGACCATTTGCTTTGAAATGCTGGAAAACTGCCAAAAACTGTCATTTAGATATTACCAGGTGTTTGTTCGGTACTCTTTACCTAGCACGGCGCCCACGATCTTGATCGTGGGCATCGTGAGGTAAAAAATCGCGTCGGTCGTGTCGTATGCGGGCTAAAGATGCCCGGACGCGACGCGACCGACGCGATGTCCACAATTTCCCATTGAAAACCATGTTAAACATGGACATCGCGTCGGTCGCGTCGCGGCCGGCCATAAATGTGCACACGATGGACGCGATGCCCACGATTTGCCATAGGAATCAATGTTAAAAGGCCCGATGGACACGATTTTCATGTTAAATGGCTGAATGGACCCGATTTAACCATAGGAAACAATGTTAAATGGGCCTTAGAGCCCAAATACTTACCCTGAACTCTGAAATGGCACCCCCAATTGTTTACGCCACCCCACGATCAACGTCAACCCGAAGCGTGGCGAGCGCAGCGAGCCCACGAGGGGCGGCGGTACGCGTCCTCCGACCTTTTCATACCCCCACTATCCACGTCGGCGTGGAGTTGAGAATAGAATAGTGTGGCGAGCGCAGCGAGCCACCGAGCCCGAAGCAGGGCGAGCGCACGCGGATACCTTCACAGGTAAACGCGTCCCTTCGCGGGCTTCACAGGTGTCCGCGTCGCCATGGACACCTGTGAAGCCCGCGAGGGGACGCGTATAGCTGTGAAGGTATCCGCGTCCCCTCGCGGGGCTCGCTGCGCTCGCCACGCTTCGGGCTCGGTGGCTCGCTGCGCTCGCCACACTATTCTATTCTCAACTCCACGCCGACGTGGATAGTGGGGGTATGAAAAGGTCGGAGGACGCGTACCGCCGCCCCTCGCGGGCTCGCTGCGCTCGCCACGCTTCGGGTTGACGTTGATCGTGGGGTGGCGTAAACAATTGGGGGGGCCATTTCAGAGTTCAGGGTAAGTATTTGGGCTCTAAGGCCCATTTAACATTGTTTCCTATGGCCACATCGGGTCCATTGAGGCATTTAACAGTAAAATCGCGTCGGTCGGGCCATTTAACATTGATTGCTATGGGAAATCGGGTGCATCGCGGGTACATTTATGGCCGGCCGCGACGCGACCGACGCGATTTCCATGTTTAACATGGGTTTCAATGGGAAATCGCGGGCATCGCGTCGGTCGCGTCGCGGCCAGACATAAATGTACCCGCGATGCCCGCGATGGGCGCCGTGATAGGTAAAGAGTACCGTTTGTTCTAACCAGCCCAATCTGACAATCGATCTGTAGATGTATGGCCAGCTATACTATGAACTTGAAATCATTGGTCATTTCGTTAATAGGGACTTCCGTCATGGAGCTGTTCTTCTGTTATAACTGATGCTACTTGTTATAAATTAGGAATTCATCACCTCCCCCCAAAAAATGAATAGATTATTTCTAAGTCAGTGATTGGTTGACTGTGCAGTGTTAGTTTGTAGGGGTGTGAAGCCCTTTGTCACTCAGATCTGACTTTGATGAATAGCAGTCTGCTTCCATAGTAAGCCCTCGTTTGCATGTCACTTGAATTGTGGTGTATGGGATCTTCTGGGCTTGAACAAATTCCCAATTTGACTAGAATAGCTTAAATAATACCCCTTTCACACAGTTAATGAAATTCCCGGGTGGAGCCGTTCCACCCGGGGATTTCATTAAATACACGGGTCATTTTTCTGTGTGAAAGGGACAATCCGGATCTTAAACTCCGGGTCTCCAACCCTGCAAATGACCAGGGTCGGAGACCCGGAGTTAAGTTCCGGATCGACCCTTTCACACAGGAGAAAACCCTGGGTAATAGAGCAAATCTCCAGGTATAAAGTTTAGTTTCCTCCCCCCGTGTGAAGGTGGTCTGACAAGCGGCGGCTGAATAACCCGCTGCTTAAAAAGCCGGGTAAGTGCCAGGTTATTCAGCTGCCGCTGCGTGAAAGCGGTGTAATCGAGATGTTAGCTTGGGCTGGGGGGAGTGGTTATGCCTTGTTAAAAACTGTTTGTTGTTAAATTGAATAATAATCTTAGTCTGGAGATTAAGCAGGGCAATTCAGATTGGTGTGAAGTTCTGCTCAGCTGCACACACAAACGGGACCAACAAAAGTTTTATTTTCTGTGCTGGCCACAATGGCAAACTGCGGTCATCCCCTATAATTGAATCGCCCCGTATTATTTTTTTAATGAACCACCAGTTCATGGAGGTAGACCGTTTGTGGCTGAACCAAAATACACCTTTGTGTGCCTCATACCCCAGTTCTGTCACGCGTTGGACTGCTACAGGGTTATGGTATTTAGGCTGCATTTGTAATAGTCCAGCCCACAGGGTGGTTGCCTTACTGTGTGTAGGTGGTGGGGTGGCATTTATAATTGGGCTTGCCATAATATCGGTTTAATCCAGGAGGCCTATGATTTACACCGGTTCTGTGGCTGATTAAACCAGGAGAATTTAGTGAGCCACAGAACCGGTGTAAATCATAGGCCTCCTGGATTACAGGGATATTATTGCAACCATCCCTAGTTATAGCAATCTCTATTGTAGTGACCGTGAGTAACAAGGGCTGTGTCAGACCAGTGGCTGGAAGTCTCCTATAATGATTAGTATTTTTCAACCTGTTCCCATTGGCTATGGGTCATAAGGTCGACAAGAGGAAGGTGACATGCATTAGGTTGTCCACTGAAGGTTGACATGTCTGAAGGTCCACGTGGGGTTAGGTCGACAGGATCATTAGGTCGACATGGGGTAGGTTGACAGTCAAAAATTTTACATGGGATTTTTCACTTTTTTATCCCGAATGTCGACATGGACAGTAAAAAAGTGCACCGCAGGGCTCACTTGGGCATGACTGGCTCGCAGTAGGGCATAAAATACCGCCTGTCGGCTCGAAAAAAAAAGGGAGAAACCCCATGTTGACATTTTGGCTGTCAACCTTCCCCATGTCAACCTAAACTATGTTTCGACCGAATGACCCTGTCGACCTAACCCCATGTCGACTTTCATGCATGTGACCGTATTCCTTCCCTTTAGTGTGTTCTGTGCAGGAGACCTTTCTCTCCCAGTAAGTTACTGACCCTCCTCCAAGTCATTTCTGCTGAGCATAGTTCCTCTCAGTGGTGGCTGCAGCTCCCACCACATTGTGCAAGCTACAGAGAGCCAGTTAGCACATATAAACATGCACGCAGAGTTATATGTCACGTGCTGGCTGCAGGTCCCCAGGAACCGGCAGCGCTGCCTTTGTCAAAGCCGCCGCTGCAGCATCCGGGTCTTAGCATTAGGTATGACTCCCCATTTAAGCCCACTTCCAGGCGCTAGGCGTGGACTTTGAAGGAAAGCGGAGCTGAACGCTGCATCCCAGGTGTTGCAGAGGCGGTTATGACACCCACAGCATCGCCGATCCACGGGGAGCTGCAGCCAGCACATATGTTACATACATCCCTGCGTGTATGTTTGTAAGTGCTAACCGGCTCCCCCCTGCATGACATGGTGTGAGCTGCAGCCACCACTGGTTCTTCTAGTGCACAATGCTTTCTAGCACACTCTGGTCTATACCTCATCATTTAAATACAGATCAAAGTGTGCTAGAATCACCGCAGCGACAACCTAGGCGGGAAAGAGGAACTGCAAGGGGTTTGGAATGTGCTAGAATGAACGCTGCATCAGTTAATGCATGAGACTGCACCGTTTCCAGTTGTGTTTTGCTTTGTTCCCGAGTTTCGGAGCTTTGTGGTTTCATTCTTGGTATGTTCTCTGCTTTATTTTTAGGACAGAGCCCTGTCTGCCCGTATGAAAGCACCACAGAGACCCACTATCCCAGTATGACAATAGCGTGGAGAGAGCCTCGGTCATTGGCTTCGCCTGAACGCTAAATCCGCTAATCCCTAGTCCTCTGACAAGATCGAATCTTACGTCAATTTACCATGTTGCCTTTTGCGTTTCATTTTGTGTATGAAAGGAGAGTGGGTCTTTGTGGGTCTTCCATAGCTTTCCCCCTTTGGCTAAGTGCGGTTCGCTGGTGCTGCCTGCTAAGCCAAGGCCTCAGGACGGGACCGTCTGCACCTTACGCTGCGGAATGAGTTTGTGATGCATTGCTGTGCTCTGCTTTACACATTCACTCGCTGCATGGGCTTTAGCTTGTTACTATGGGGTCTGGGCACACAAAGACCCACTAATCGACGCGCATGGTCTCCGTGACATGAATTGGGATTGAGGGGATGGGGTTTTTTTTTTTTTTTTTTGTAATAAAGCAAAAAAAACTTTTAAAGAATAAAAAGTACAACACACAACAGTTGACACCTTGATCTAAGCAAGCGACGACTCAACCGTTGTAGGAGCTACTGAAAACTGACGGAATGTGCTGGTACTTGTGGTTCCCTGACAGCTGAAGAGTCGCAGCTTGCCTACATTTCGGTTTGGTTTTGTCACTTTTTTTTTTAAACTAACGTGTCCGCGGTCGCAACCAAAATATGTATATTATTACAAAGTGAATGTGTGCCACTTCACAAGTGCAATAGCTTGTTCTATCTGTTGTGTGTTAAAAAGGGGTTTCGCTCCGTCTCCAGGCAGCCCGTTGGAGATCGACCAGGGACAGGGGGGCGTTTACCGTTGCAGGAGGCAGCAGGTGATTGGATGCGGGGTGCTCACAGTGCAATCTCCTCCCACCGGTAACGCCCCTCCCTCCTCTTCTCAGATCCACACGTGGTGTCCGGACATGCGAGCGCGTACAGCCTTCATAAGCTGGGTGATATTTGTCTGTATGATCCGAATGTATAAGTATTAATTGCTGTGCTGGGATAAGTAATGCTTTCTGATTTTCTATGACCAGTGGGGTTTGCTTTAAGTAAATGATTGGTACACATATTGCCAAAAAAAAAGAAAAAAAGTTGTGAATGTTGGGCAAGTGAACCCATTCCATTTTTATATGACTATAAATAGGTGTATACAATTGAGCTAAGTCTAAGCCAAGGAGCAAGTTACACCGCTGTCTGCTTCTGTCATTATCTAGCAGTATTTTATTCGTCCCGTGTGCCCTTTTACCTGCAGACAGCAGCGGTGTACTGTACTCATCGCATTCCTCAGCAGTAGCGTCGCACCCGTACAATCATGTTCCTCTCGTATCTTCTCAATATCAGTGTTTTGCCGGTTTCATTTCCAATGAATCGTGAGCAGGTTCCGCAGGCTGATGCGCCAGCGCTTAGTGATACCGTCAGACGTGCACCAAGGGAGGATGTAAACGCGTGTAATGATCATTCGCATAATAGCAACACTCCATCTGTTGCAGAATCACATGACCCAGCATGTGGCTGCTACAGGTGGAGTGCCATAGGTTGTGTATCCCTAATTAAACCAGCCATTTTAGGGGAACGTCTTTTGATATTAATCCTTTTGAAGTTCTAGTAATGTCATAGTGCGTTGAAGCCCTGCAGATCGCAGTAATCGCAGCTGTCCAGTCCGTGCTCCTGACACCTGTCAGTCTGTAGGGACACGGGATTAGGCACATGTGCGTACTCTGCTTTCACCTGGGTTTTATACAGATTGCTTTATAGACAAAATAAAGGACTTCAAATAGCTGCTGTATTGGCAGAGCGCCCTGGTCATGCATATAGGAATTCTGGGTAACCCCGGAGGAACAATGGGGGAGGTTTACCAATGCTTGAAGCAAGATAAAGTTCCAACCAATCAACTCCTAGCTGTCATGTTACAGGCGTTGTTTGAAAATTGAGAGAGGAGCTGATTGTTTGGTGCATTATCACTCTCCAAGTTTGATACATCTCCCCCAATGTAAAGCTTTCTACACACATCCTGTCCTATTGGCAGGCATGTGTGCATTGACCTGATTTCTCAGTGCATTGCCGAGAACAGGCATGGCCAAACTATGGTCCTCCAGCTGTTGTGAAACTACAATCCCATCATGCCTTGCCACAGTTTTGCTATTAGGGAATGCTAAAACTATGGCAAGGCATGCTGGGATGTGTAGTTTCACAACAGCTGGAGGGCCACTGTTTGGCCTATACATCCTACTTGTTTCTCATATGGATTAATGACCCTTCTTCAATCCCAAAAGAGAATTTAAACAGCAAAATAAAGCCTAAAATGCCCACATATATGAACCCCATCACCAGGACACAACGGTGGCAGCCATTTTATGGGTGAACAAATACAGTATCCATGAAAATGCAGCCTATTGCCTCACTTGGAGCCAGGGGAATTGGTGACCGCCATCATAGGGAGACACTTGGTTCTTAGTGAATCGATTGGCTGCATTTGAAGGGGTCATTAGTTCTGCCAACAAAATGGCGGCTCAAGTTGACATCTGGCATGTTATTGGCTCCATATAGGAACGTAAGCCTTTATATCAGTATCAGGGAGGCGCTTAACTATACAAATCTAACTCATCCCCTTGGAAATGCAATGTCTGTTGTTATTATAATGCTAGGCCTGCACCATTTTGCGACATGACGGTACCACAGCCTTAATTTCTGTGCACTTGATGATCTAATAATCTCACTGAAATCCGAATGTTTATAAAATTCCTAATTTATTAATGAATGTGACCTAAAAGACATGACCTAAGTGGATATATGTATTTGATATTTAATGTGTTGGTGAACGTGTGCCGTTCCTTGTTTTAGATTATTATAAGGACATATTTCATTTGACCTCTCTTCTGGTTTACCCGATTTATATGGAGCACCATAAATATTTGTGAGGAGAGCATTTACCCTCGGAAAATGCTGATCTTATTGGTGCTGCGTTTCCTGCTACGTAGGACCAAGCAGGCACATGCTCCTCCCCCCTCAGTACCCTGTGCGGGAGTTACATAGAGCCACCGTGAACAGAGTTTTGTGAGTGTGGCAGGAAATGTGGCTGACGATTACCACTGCGGTCTACGTGTACAAGGTAGCCGCATAAATCTTTGTTATTCTTAGGATTCGTTACACTTTAAACGATTGACAACATAGCACTTAATTTTGAGTCTTATGAAAATGACTGTCAGGACCTTAAATTATTATAATCTTCATTTGTGACTCAAGTTAAAAGTCCGTGACCTCGTTTTTATTTGGAATAAAACGTTTGGCTATTCTGGGGCCAGACAGCTGTTGTATGTATCTTCTTTAAGTCTACGCTTTTTACCGACACACCTTGGAGGCCGGCCTATTTGCGTGCTGAACCAATAAAATCCATTCAATAGGAAGTAGTGATCACAAGAAGAGTCTCGTACCTCGTGGGTACCTCCCCTCTGAGGTACAGGCTGCATATGGCTTACACAGGTGTTAATGGCCGATCATGACCAGTTGAGATGTAGACATAAGGTCTTACCTTGTTGCCAGCCAGCAACTGGGACCTGTGTCAAATTCTTGTGAACCCCATAAATCCTTGTGTTCGCTTGCTCCTGGTGAATTGACAAGGATTCCGGCCACACATTACCTACCTCCATTGTCTGTAATTAGTGGGTGCACTTTTATCATCCTTCAGACACACGCAACTTTTCCAGTGCCCTGGCACTTCTTAAAAATCCCCTCATTTGATTGTTGTAAAGAACACAATATAAACACTGAGCATATAACCAGATCTCTTCTATAGTGTGCTTATCTTACCATCCACGGCATATTGAATGTACTTCGCTGCTGCACTAATTAATGTAAGTTTTAATAATAATGATTGTTTTGCACTTTGTAGAGCTTCTCTCAGAGCCGGGTATGTCTTTCGATTTAAATAGGACTAGAATTAATAAAGTTTTCAAGCCCAAACATGTGGGGATTAGCACCTTTTTGTCGGACGTTGTTTCATAGTTACGATATTACCTTTTCTAATCCCATGATTTCATATTCCGCGCTCCATAAACACTGGCAGATCAATTAGCGCATGGGTTACAAACACGTAAGTTGCTTCTACGATTAGTAGTATTCATGGCGGCCAAAAAGTATTAATCTCTGCTCGTTAGGCATGGTCAAGTCATCATTAGGGGAGGAGCTATTTTAGGTGATCGTTTTGTTACTCGTAACACCCCACCCCCCAGCTGCTGCAGAACTAGTAATACCAGGATGTCCTCTAGACTTCGGCTGACAGGGTATGCTGGAACTTGTAGTTGTACTACAGCTTCCAGGCTTACGATCTTTCTAGTCTAAACCACTGTTAAACCTATCTGGTCTTAAGGTGCCCATACACGGTACAATTATTGTATGCAATTTGGACTAGATTGCATTGCATACTTTTGCAATGAGATCATCGCATACTTTTGCAATCTAGTACAAAAAGTAGGTGCAGCACCTACTTTTTGAGCTGTGCGATGGGATGAGCGCGTGAGCGCGCATCTCATCGCACCCAGCATTTGTACCGTCTATGGGCACCTTTAGGGTTCCAGAAGATAGAGACTAATGTGTTAATGGAATTATTACGAGATGCCGAGAATATCGTTCTCATTATTAAAAAATAATGCTTACGAAAAACCCTCAATTTTTTGTGTTAATTTCAGCACCCTGCGTCTTTCTAAACCCTGTGCAGTTCCTCTTCCCTGCCTGAGGCGGCGCTGTCTGCTTCGGTGCTTCCTGTAGAGGTCTGGTCTGCATATCCATGCTGGACTAGACTAGACCTGTACTAAAGCACCGCAGCAGAGAGCGCCACCCGAGGCAGGGAAGAGGAATTACAGAAGGTTTTTTAGAAAGATGCAGGGTTCTAGAATGAACATTACATTTTCCAACCTGTTCTAGAAAACTGCTTGGCAGAATCTGGTGGATGAGGGTTACAGTATCCTCTTTCTGCGCACCAGTTATACTGACTATAGTGTTTAAGTCTGTTAATGGTTCTGCAAGATACCTGAAAATACCAAAGCGGTTCTAGCCGCAGCTTACAGTTAATTTATTATGACATTCCAAATGATTCTGCAATGTATAACCCAGCATTCCATCTGTTCGATATTCCATATCATTTCTCTTGTTTCTGTACTGGTTTTATAACGGTGACTTTGGTTTAGCTATCGTGGTCTGCTAACGCTGCTATCTCGCAGGCGGGTTAATAGTGTCCGGCTCTTGGTGATGCTTTAGGGGGCCCGGGATGTGAATTCTTTTTGTTGCTGAAATGTATTTTTTGTTAAAATCACGCACTTGCAGTTTTGTTGTCTGCATGGGGGTAATGTGCATTCCGCTGTACAGGGAGATCTATGTAACTATGCAAATGTGTTTATTAAAAGGTCATTTCATTGTAGATGTCTGTGTTTCATTTTTTTTTTTTAGCTGTATATATTTTATTAATAATGGATTGTGTTTGTTAGTTTGAAATGTTTGCCGATTCTTCTATCGTAGAATTGAGAACTATGCGTTCTATAGATTAAGCCTTGGAGAAGAATAAATACCCCTTTCACACCAGTCAAAATTCCCGGGTTGGCCCCAGGAACAACCCGTAACTAGCGCTGGTGTGCAAATTCCCAAAGGAAAATTTGCCGGGATTTGAACCCTGCTAGCTAGCAGGGTTGCTCCCGTGACCAGACCGGGTTACTGGCTAAGTGAACAGAGATAAAGTACTGGCCGACCAGCGTAACTGTCATGTCACAGACATAGGGACAGGTTTATTATGCCTGGTGAAGTGATAAAGTGGAAGGTGATAACTGCTAACTGTCAATTTACAGGCTGGGTTTTAAAAATGATGGGAGCTGATTGGCTGCTGCATTGTTCCACTTTATGCACCTGCCCCTCAGATTGAAAAATGAGTTGGGAGCTGATTTGTACTTGATCTATGTCCACTTTATATTTCTCCGAGGCTTAGTACATATGGCCAAATGTATTAGGTGGATAGTGATACAGGACCAGCCAATCAACTCCTGTCATTTATGACAGTCTGTGTCATGGCAGTTAGGAGCTGATTGGCTGGTCCTTTATCTCTTTACCACGCTCTACTTTAGCACTTGTTAAGGCTTAACCCTTTGAGGGCCAAAATGTCTGTAAGAGATGTGCAAAAATCCGCTACAAATGCCAGCTTCATTCACATTTGTTATATAAATTCAAAAAAAAAAAAAGTGTTAAAAAGATTATTTTCCTATATAAGGTAAACATTAAAGGTCATCATGATGAATAAAAATGTTTGCTTGACAATTTTCACACCTATTTTGACAAATGTACTTGGCACTCAAAGTGTTAATACATTTGGCCCATAGTCTCTTAACAGCGTTACATGTTTCTCTTACAAGTTTTAATGTTAAGCCTTGTACTGTATGCATGGTCATTACAAGCATCCAGTGCCCACTTCAACAGCTCGGTAATCATATATTAACACTGGTAGATGAATATAAAAACAGGGGAAGCCCGGTACAGATTTCTGTATGAATTTATATATGAGAACTATAGTGTTGAATAGGTTCCTCAAAGGAATACCACAATTCAGAAGGCATCAATTCACTTCCCGTTGTGTTCTCTAACGGGAAGTGAATTGAACTTAAGGAATGTTCGCATTGAGAAGAAGTCCAGAATTTTTGAGCAGGATCATTAAAACTGATGCAACATTCCCGGTTTTCCCAACTGACCAACTCCGAAGTATTTCTGCTCTTTTCCAGAATTTTCTGGAGAGCACAGAATGACCACACGGAAAATATGGGTTAGACATTAAATTTAGGGGTATACCTCCAGATTTAATGTGTGTCCGCATTCTGAATATTTGGTGTCAGCAGTTGTTGGCCGGGATACTAAAGTAAGGTTCAGGAATCTGGAGATCAGTGGCGTAACTTTAGCTCCGCAGCCCCCGCGGTGGCGGGGGGCGCAGAGAAATTGAGGGCGCCGCCGGGGGGGCTGCGGGGCTATAGTTACCCGCGGTCTGCGTCTCGCCCGGCTCTCTGTCGGGACCTTCCTGACGTCACGGTCCCGGCCGGCTCCTGCTGCAATGAAAACTGACAATTAGAAAATGGCTGCCCCCATACTGCAGACAGTTTTCTGTTTGTAGTATGGGGGCAGCCATTTTCTAAGAGTCAGTTTTCATTGTAGCAGCAGGAGCCGACCTGGACCGTGACGTCAGGAAGGTCCCGACAGAGAGCCGGGCGAGACGCAGACCGCGGGTAAGAAGGGGGGGCAGGTTAGGGGGGGGGCGCCGAATAAACGTGCGGCGGAGGGGCGCTAAATAGTTAGTTACGCCCCTGCTGGAGATGTTTTCAGTGTGTTTATTTTTTCTTACATACATTATTGTGGCAGCCAACGAGAAGGTGCTGGATAATCACTTTTTTTTTTTTCGCTTGCTTTGTGTCGTCAGACTGCTAAAATGATTGGTAAATTCTTCACATTTTCCAATTTTATGTGATTGCCATGGCAACTACAGTCACATGGCACATAACGGAGTGCCACAATGTTAATAAATAAACCTCCTATTAAACCTTTTCATGTTTTAAATTGAAAAGAACTCTTCAATGGATATAGATGGCCACAGGGATACTAAAATAGGTAAATAATGAGATTTTGCTTTTGATTTATTTTAATCTACAAGAAAAAAAAAATATTTTAAGCCAAACTTACCTAAGAACAGAAACGCTACACTCCCTGAACCCTGACAGTTTTCATCTTTGCAACCTGTGTACGCTGTCTTCAGGACCACAAACTGTTCATGTTTTTTAGGTTAACCATCTGGTGCACAGGTGTATTCATTACTCGCAGACCCCACCCTAACACAATGTGATAACACCCACTTTGGGTCATGTAATTGCATATAGTTATACTACATGATAATAGCATATACATGAATATATAAATTGAGTGCCAGCTTACCTGGAGGCACCCCAATATCCTCCAAATGGCACCACAAGGACCAGCATACCCTCTGAATGTTGAACCCATCCATGCTTCTCAAAACAGCAATATAAAATGGTCAACTATAATCTGACCTCTTTCTAGACAAGAGTCATGAGAATTGTATTAAAGTGAGTCTTTCTCCCATCTATATACAGTGGGGCAAAAAAGTATTTGGACAGCCACCGATTGTGCAAGTTGATCCACTTTTTTTGCCCCACTGTACATTTAAGGATCCAAAAATAAACACTATTTAGTTGTTTTCTTATTCTGTATATAAATACTTTTAACAGTTTAAACGCCAACATGCATGCGAAGAGGTGACCGTCCCATAAGTGCCTTAATAGCTAAGAGAGGATAGTACTGGGTTAACTGCTCGGATCCGTTCGTTCAGGTCCAAATTCGGCCCTTCTCCGATGGTGGGGGGTTTACGCATGTGCGAATATGCGCATGCGCCAACCCCAGCAGCGAACTCACCGGGCTGTTCGCTGCAGAGGGGGCGGGCAGGAGGCCAGAGCAGGGGAACAGCCAGTGTTTTATGGGCGTCCCCCTGGAAACCCAGGCAGGTCGATGCCTCCTGAGGGCGGACAGCTGACGTCACATGATGTCAGTGCACGCCCCCTTTTTGGTAATCTGCAGTGGAAAAAAAGGTCAGTTCAGACTGAAGGGGAGAGAAATCATTGGATGGTCGGCGACGAGACCGATAGAGACGGTCTTACATTTCAAATGTGAACTGCAGTGCATTAGGGCACACGCTGCCTGCACAGGGGGGCAGCACTCAGTCTTAGGGCATATGTCCTGCTTATTATCATGGGACACAGCAATTAATGATGGGCTGCAATGTGCCAGTTCACACACACACACATAGGCAGAGAGTTTGACACTTACCCGCTCTGATGCGTCCACTCCAGTCTGAGCTGCTCCACCACCAAGGACACAGCTGCGCTCTCACACAGGCGCATTTCCCCCTCCCTCCTGTGAGTAGCGCTCCTCGCACTATCTATCCAGGAGTGGGGGGCAGCGTGCTCTCGGTCACTGTGCAGTGCACACTCAGCAGTAAGTGACCTGGAGCGCACAGCAGCAGCAGCACCATTCACCACGACGGACCTGCTCCCAGGAGTGGGGGGCAGCGTGCTCCCGGTCACTGTGCAGTGCACACTCAGCAGTAAGTGACCTGGAGCGCACAGCAGCAGCAGCACCATTCACCACGACGGACCTGCTCTTTCCTCTCTCTGGCTCCTATACAGCAGGTGGGAGCGGAGGAGGGGTTGACGACCGGCGGCACTGCGCTAGAGGGCAGACGTTCTCTGGCTTGTAGGCTGCCGCGCATGCGCTGAAGAGGCGGCTTTCTTGTTTAAAAAAAAAAAATCGAGAATAAAAGGTGAAGGCTGGCGGCGCCTGCGCGGGCCACATGAAGAGGTCTGGCGGGCCGGATTTGGCCCGCGGGCATTGTGTTTGACACCCCTGATCTATTGCATGATGGTCCAGCCAGAGTAAGTAAGGATATGTTTGGACTTTACTATGAGGAAGTAATTTGATAGGAAAGTTTGATGGTTATGTGGGCGTTTCCGGAATTTGATGAACTGCCTCTAGCGGTGAGTTTTCAGGAATCTCTTGAAGGTTTGGAGACTGGAGGAGAGTCTCTTATTGTGCTTGGGAGGGCATTCCACAGAGTGGGCGGAGCCAGAAGAAAGTCCTGCAGTCGGGAATGGGAGCGAGTAATGAGTGTGGATGAGATGTAGATCTTGTGAGGAGCGTAGAGGTCGGTTTGGGAGACAATTTGGGATAAGAGAAGATATGTATGTTGGTGTAGTTTGGTTTATGGCCTTGTGTGTAAGTAAAAGTATTTTATATTGATTACGCTAGAATACAGATAACCAATGGAGGCGCAGACAGAGCAGTTCTGCAAACAAACGTCTAGTGAGGAAGAGTAGCCGCACAGCTGCATTTATGGTGGTTTGTAGTGGTGGGAATCCCTGGCGGGTGTACGTCAGGGGCTAAAGTACCAGCCAATTAGCCAGTAACTGTCATTTTTTTCAAGCACAGCCTGTAACATGGCAGCTAAGTGCTGACTGCCTGGTTTTCTCTGTAACTGTATCTCTCCAAGGCTTAGTAAATAGACACCTTTGTGCTGAGCTTGGGTTTAGGCAAGTGGTTGTCCGAGGAAGCCCCAGAACCTGTACGAGATCTAGATCCTAGGTGAGTGGCTGAGGGACATTCATGCTTATTCCACCACAATAAGAATACGTCTCACTTTTTTCCTAGAAGCTGGAAATGAAATCCTCCTATTTATTGTCTGCTCGCAGGACTCGCCTGACATTCTGTTCCTAGTCTGGTTGTTAGAATGCCATGTATTCCTGGAGACATGACTGTATACGGTCACGTTGAGTCTGCCGTGAGAGCTGTTTCCGTGTACCAGCCTGCCAGGCAGGTGCATCTGATTCACACCAGTGTTCAGGTACATCGTTAACAGAATTCCTACGTGTGGACACCATCCGTGTGCATGGAGCCTTACGATGGGAGAAGGAGGAGGACTTCACAGCGGTCAGACAAGGCCATGAAACAGATGTTCTGCATCGTAGCGGAGAAGGACAGTGATGAAATGTATCGCCGGGCTATGAAATCTCTTCACAACCCTTTGATCCTGAAGGAGAAGCAGGTTCTGCGTCTGTTGTGTAAGGATGTTGGTTTTACAAGGGCAAGTCTGGACAGCTGTAAGTAGTTCTCCCGTCTCCTCCTCACACGCGCGTCGCTGATCATGTTGGCAGGCTGATATAACCTGAAGGCAATGTATTGTCACCGTTCCTTTTGTTGTTGCATATCTGGCCCTTTAATACCAAAAAGGGCCACAAAGTCCTAAACTACAGAGACTTTGGGCTGCGAATTTAACCGTACAGGAATTGGTTTTAAAGATGCAGGTGAAGCACAACAGAAGTTGGCACACTCTGGTCCGCTTATGCTAGCAATGTAGCTTGGTCACTTCCAGTAGTTTATCTTCTCTATTTATACAGAGGTGTCCACGTACATCTATCCTCCATGGGATATAAGTCGTCTTTTACATAACGCATGTCTTACTGTGTAGTACTGGGCATCTTTGCTTGCAGCTTATTCAAGTAATGAATATTATTGTCAAAATGGAGGAAATAGGACATACAGTACAAGCAGCTTCTGCTGATCAAAATGATATGCGGCTTGTCTACATTCAGTGTGTGACTGTGGCTATACCTGCATAAGGAAAGGCTTATCCAGGAAAACACTCATTTTAATCAGCAGATGCTGCTGGTGCATCCTATTTACTGGTTTGGGAATAAGACGCATTTTAATGAAAAAAGTTGCATAACAAAATGCCCTGCCGAGTAACGGCCAATAAAAGCTGTTTAACACAAAAGGAGGCTGGATGTTCGTGGGCACCTCTGTAAGACACATATTTGAGCGAAAAGAGGTGCAGCTGAGTTGCCCGGGAAGTGGTGCACTGAGACTGTATAAATGCACAGTATAAATGCACCCATCTTAAACTTTTTATTTTGTAAAATACAAGTGTTGTAACAAATACATCTGACATCCACTTTATTCTCTTAGCTGTTGACCATATTGCCCTCTATAAAATTCAACAGTCCTCTATATGTTCTCCCATTATGATGCCCATATATAACTATCCTTTATGTAGTTGTCTTATGGAAGGTGAGACCATTTCTGGCGGTATAATAAAATGGATTTTGGGTGTTCCGGATTTGTTGTTGGTGCTCTTGTGTCTATGGGGGGGTATGCAATCTTCCACCGCTATTTCCGGCAGGGGAAATAGCGCTGGGGCCCTATTCAATGCTGTCTTTAGCGACAGCATTGAAGATGGGGTTTTTTTTGGGGGGGGGGGGGGCACTAAAGTTGGTGATTTCTGATACAACTAGATGGTTTGGGGTGGACTTGATAATATTTTCATGTGAGAATTTCCTCTAAAGATAGGTTGAGTTGGGGTTGGGAAAACATTAATTTAATTTGCTACTGTACTGTCTGCAGAATGACTCCGCCAGTGCCCAGGCATCCTTTTTTTTTTTTTTACTGAAAAGTCTATTTTGGGGGCGTGTTCGCCACCTACGTGGGTGCTGGGCTTCCCACTAGCACTCCGGAAGCCCGTGGTGGGGACGGATGGGACTGGCTGTTTTAACAGGGCACCGCAAAACGGGCAGGGCATGTTTTTCCCTTTAAAAATGTGTATTGATAATAGATGTACAATAATACATTTCTAGATGTTTTGTCTTGTACTGAGGTCTCTTTAGGTTCATTGACTTAGGAATGTGTCCTGCTGCTGTCAGCACCACATATGCTGTATTACTCTTTTACACCATATGTGTAATGTGTGTGTGGTATGTTGCAGCGCACTTTATTACTCTGTGACACCATATACTGCCCTGTGGTATGTTGCAGCGCACTTTATTACTCTGTGACACCATATACTGCACTGTGGTATGTTGTAGCGCATTTTATTACTCTTAAGGAGCCCATACACGCTCCGTTTTGCGGCTCCGTTATGTACTTTTAAAGTACACATCGTATCGGATCGCATGCCTTGTGCATGCACTGCAATCCGATACGATGTGTAGCTAGTACAAAAAGGTATGTGCAGCACATACATTTTGTACTGTACTATGTGATGCGCGGGAGCGCGCATCGCATAGTACAGAACAGAGCCGGACCACAACGGAGCGTGTATGGGCTCCTTTACCCCTTTCAGACATACTACCCGGGGTTTTAAACTCTGTACAATCCCGGGTTTTTAAAAATCCTGGGGTCCATTGCAGGTCCGCAGGACCCGAGATTTTAGTCGACTAAAATCCAGGGTAGAGCCATTCAGACGGATGCTAGATACAGGATTAGGCGCGTGCATGTGAAAGATCTCAGAGTTTTTGCGTATGTCAAAAAGGGGTATTAGTGACGCCATATCCTGCCCTGTGGTATGTTGCAGCGCACTTTATTACTCTGTGACACCATGTACTGCCCGGTGACCATCGAAAGATGTGGGAGGTTACCCGCGGCACACGAATGGATGTTTATGCTAAACATCTATTTGCAGCCTGTGCGGGCGAGCCCGCGCTGTGAAGGGGGGGGTGGGCGGACATTCGGCGGGTGGGGTTTGGTGGATTTGCAAGGCTGCAAATTCTCCAGCATAACCCCCTTTATTACTCTGTGACACCATATACTGCTCTGTTAGAGGTATGTGTGTTGCTTTGTTGGCATGCTGGTTACAGGATGAAGAAGGCGTAATAAATCTGTCTGAAAAGAGAGTGCTGTGAATGGTAGCACATGTACTGTGTATAGTGATCTCATTATTATGAAATGACTAATTGTAGTAATTGTCCACAATCTTTCTATTGCATTCATTATTTATAGCATGATATAAAATAGCATGGCATTGTAATGCAGATGTGTCTCAGCTTGTAAATTCCTCTCCTTTCATATATTCTGTTGGACTGTATATGTGTAGTCTGCTCAGAGCTATGTACAGTAGATTTCTTAGATAATGGTGCGGGGGGCGGACAGCTGACATAACCGGATGTCAGCTGCCCACCCTATTCCCTGGAAATCTGCACGCATATGTACGAGTGGTTTGGACCACCCTTAAATATGCGTGCGCTTTCAGCATCATTCGATGGTCGGCGACCATCGAATGATGGGGGAGGTTCCCACTGGCATGCAAACGGATGTTTGTTAAACAAACCATGTTTGTTATACCTCCATTTGGAGGGTGGGTTCTGGATGATTCGCAAGGGTGTGAATAAGGCCCTTAGACTGGTTAAATACAATCATTTTAGAAAGAATACTCTTACAGCCAGCAAAATATAATATTCTAGCGAGCGCTGGTTAATTCTTTGTTTACTTAAAATATAATATTCTGTTGTTCACATAGAGCAGGGGTGGCCAGACTTTTGTAACCCGGGATCTACTCTTTGTACACTTACTTACCTGTGATTTTTGGCGGTTTCCCATGTGGAAAAAATATTCCCTTCCCAGTGCAATATGCCCCTTACACATTATGCCACACAGAATAGGCCAAAGTTTGCATTAGGACACACGGTATGAAGCTAAATTTACATTAGGACGCACGGTATGAGGCAAAATTCACACTAGGACACGCAGTATGAGCCAAAATTCACACTAGGACACGCAGTATGAGCCAAAATTCACATTAGGACATGCAGTATGAGCCAAAATTCACATTAGGACGCGCGGTATGAGCCAATATGCACATTAGGACGCGCGGTATGAGCCAAAATGCACATTAGGACACAGTTCTTGAGCCAAATTTAACATTCTGACCCTGTCCCTGTCATGTAAACCCTGCCCCCAAACCCCCCAACCACCACCGCACCAACCATATTACACACTTTAATGTAAAATTTGTCTGCGGCTGGCGCTCAACCTTCCCGCCCTCCATAACAAGCACCTTATAAAAAAAAAGTATGCCTCACACTTTATTCTGTCTGCCGCTACCGCTCTACCTTCCTGCCTCTGCTGCTCCACTCTCCTGCCTCCTTGAGTCCTCCGCACAGCTTCAGACAAAAGATCCCCAGTCCTACATTGTGCTGGTGTGCGGTGAGGTAATCTGCACAATGCACTGCTGGGAACGCTAAAGCCAGAAGAGGCTTTAGAAGGAATGCGTAGGTAACGGGAGCATAATATGCCATATACCGGCGGATGGTTTGTGATCGACTGGTAGATCGCGATCGACTGTTTGGCCACCCCTGCCATAGAGACACCCAACTATCATTAGGGATAACAAGGTCCTGGTTACAAGTCACAGAAGTGGTGGCTTTCTCACATGCTCAGTAATATAGGGGGGAGGTCCATGGAGCAATTGAAGAGGGCTATTACTGTCAACCCTCTGTAACTTGTGTGTCTCTCCCTTTCCCTCTTGTCTTATTCTCCTAATTTTATCCTCTCTTTCTCATCCCACCTGTACTTTATTCTCCCCCCCCCCCAACATCTCCCCTGCACTACATTCTCTCTCCCTCATCTCCCCTGTACTACACTCTCTCTCCCTCATCTCCCCTGTACGCCATTCTCTCTCCCTCATCTCCCCTGTACGTCATTCTCTCTCCCTCATCTCCCCTGTACTACATTCTCTATCCCTCATCTCCCCTGTACTACATTCTTTCTCCCTCATCTCTCCTGTACTACATTCTCTCTCGCTCATCTCCCCTGTACTACATTCTCTCTCCCTCAATTCCCCTGTACGTCATTCTCTCTCCCTCAATTCCCCTGTACGTCATTCTCTCTCCCTCATCTCTCCTGTACTACATTCTCTCTCCCTCATCTCCCCTGTACTACATTCTCTCTCCCTCATCTCCCCTGTACTACATTCTCTCTCCCTCATCTCCCCTGTACTACATTCTCTCTCCCTCATCTCCCCTGTACTACATTCTCTCTCCCTCATCTCCCCTGTACTACATTCTTTCTCCCTCATCTCCCCTGTACTACATTCTTTCTCTATGATCTCCCCTGTACTTCAATCTCTCTTCCTAGTCTCCCCTGTACTTCATTCTCTCTCCCTCATGTCCCCTGTACTTCATTCTCTCTACCTCATGTCCCCTTTACTTCACTCTCTCTCTCCCTCATGTCCCCTGTACTTCATTCTCTCTACATCAGGTCTCTACCTAGGTTTTTATTCCAGTTTGTATTTGCTTCTTTGTATCAAGCTAATGTATATGTTACATGTCTATACATGGTATATGTACAGTATACCAACTTAATCCTGGGCGCTGACTGTAGTGATCCCCACAATTTTTCCCCTTATTCAAGGTGTTAACCGGAAATGAAAACAGAAAAAAAGGGGACATACAATAGCGTAATATTGTTTTAGAAAAAAATTACATCGATATTGCAGAAAATTAAATAGTGCTCTGAGATGTTTAAACTCGTACCCTCTGGAGTGGTCTGCTAAAGTAGGCAGACAATAGCGCTCATACAGGGGCGGTAACGTCACCGAGTCGTCATCAAGTATATCCAATTGGAATCAATTGTACATGCAAAAGAAGGTTTAAAAGCTGGTATAGTGTAGTACCGCTTTGTTTATTTGACACATACAAGTAAAAACAGTGGTGTAAATAATCAGCTTCTCACCGAATAGAATGGTCTACAAGATAATGCAGACAAACAGGCACAGATTGAATTCCCAGGCGTCCCCGGAGCCCTCTATTCGATCCAGTCAGAGTCCAATGGTTGTCCACCTTCTCTCCACGGCCAACGCGTTTCTGAACCTCAATGGTTCCTTTATCAAGGCATGTGGAGGTACATATCCTAGTCCTATATTTATACCCCTAGCCGGTAAAGCCTATTTCCCCTGCCCCCAAACCCCCCAACCACCACCGCACCAACCATATTACACACTTTAATGTAAAATTTGTCTGCGGCTGGCGCTCAACCTTCCCGCCCTCCATAACAAGCACCTTATAAAAAAAAAGTATGCCTCACACTTTATTCTGTCTGCCGCTACCGCTCTACCTTCCTGCCTCTGCTGCTCCACTCTCCTGCCTCCTTGAGTCCTCCGCACAGCTTCAGACAAAAGATCCCCAGTCCTACATTGCGCTGGTGTGCGGTGAGGTAATCTGCACAATGCACTGCTGGGAACGCTAAAGCCAGAAGAGGCTTTAGAAGGAATGCGTAGGTAACGGGAGCATAATATGCCATATACCGGCGGATGGTTTGTGATCGACTGGTAGATCGCGATCGACTGTTTGGCCACCCCTGCCATAGAGACACCCAACTATCATTAGGGATAACAAGGTCCTGGTTACAAGTCACAGAAGTGGTGGCTTTCTCACATGCTCAGTAATATAGGGGGGAGGTCCATGGAGCAATTGAAGAGGGCTATTACTGTCAACCCTCTGTAACTTGTGTGTCTCTCCCTTTCCCTCTTGTCTTATTCTCCTAATTTTATCCTCTCTTCCTCATCCCACCTGTACTTTATTCTCCCCCCCCCCCCCCCCAACATCTCCCCTGCACTACATTCTCTCTCCCTCATCTCCCCTGTACTACACTCTCTCTCCCTCATCTCCCCTGTACGCCATTCTCTCTCCCTCATCTCCCCTGTACGTCATTCTCTCTCCCTCATCTCCCCTGTACTACATTCTCTATCCCTCATCTCCCCTGTACTACATTCTTTCTCCCTCATCTCTCCTGTACTACATTCTCTCTCGCTCATCTCCCCTGTACGTCATTCTCTCTCCCTCAATTCCCCTGTACGTCATTCTCTCTCCCTCATCTCTCCTGTACTACATTCTCTCTCCCTCATCTCCCCTGTACTACATTCTCTCTCCCTCATCTCCCCTGTACTACATTCTCTCTCCCTCATCTCCCCTGTACTACATTCTCTCTCCCTCATCTCCCCTGTACTACATTCTCTCTCCCTCATCTCCCCTGTACTACATTCTTTCTCCCTCATCTCCCCTGTACTACATTCTTTCTCTATTATCTCCCCTGTACTTCAATCTCTCTTCCTAGTCTCCCCTGTACTTCATTCTCTCTCCCTCATGTCCCCTGTACTTCATTCTCTCTACCTCATGTCCCCTTTACTTCACTCTCTCTCTCCCTCATGTCCCCTGTACTTCATTCTCTCTACATCAGGTCTCTACCTAGGTTTTTATTCCAGTTTGTATTTGCTTCTTTGTATCAAGCTAATGTATATGTTACATGTCTATACATGGTATATGTACAGTATACCAACTTAATCCTGGGCGCTGACTGTAGTGATCCCCACAATTTTTCCCCTTATTCAAGGTGTTAACCGGAAATGAAAACAGAAAAAAAGGGGACATACAATAGCGTAATATTGTTTTAGAAAAAAATTACATCGATATTGCAGAAAATTAAATAGTGCTCTGAGATGTTTAAACTCGTACCCTCTGGAGTGGTCTGCTAAAGTAGGCAGACAATAGCGCTCATACAGGGGCGGTAACGTCACCGAGTCGTCATCAAGTATATCCAATTGGAATCAATTGTACATGCAAAAGAAGGTTTAAAAGCTGGTATAGTGTAGTACCGCTTTGTTTATTTGACACATACAAGTAAAAACAGTGGTGTAAATCATCAGCTTCTCACCGAATAGAATGGTCTACAAGATAATGCAGACAAACAGGCACAGATTGAATTCCCAGGCGTCCCCGGAGCCCTCTATTCGATCCAGTCAGAGTCCAATGGTTGTCCACCTTCTCTCCACGGCCAACGCATTTCTGAACCTCAATGGTTCCTTTATCAAGGCATGTGGAGGTACATATCCTAGTCCTATATTTATACCCCTAGCCGGTAAAGCCTATTTCCAGACATGGATTATCTGCCATCTAAATCCCCCTATGCTATAATCACATACGGTGCTGGAGTCCATTTCAGGTTACACAGACGGCTCCCGCCGCAATTAGCCACACTTGCGGTGATCGCCGTTCTCCTCATACTGCCGCATTCCGTCTCCCGGCGGAAGTGACGTTTGCGTTCCATATCGGGACGTTCACTTCCTTTGTTTGCGTTCCACGGTGCTGTTGTTTGAGCTCCCGGGATCATGATTTTTGTGTTCCGCATACTATTTGTATACACTCTCCGTCCGTCCGCCATTTTGTTGATGTTATAGATACAGAAGCAAAATAGAAACGGATTAACACTTTGAAACTTTGAAAAATTTATAGCAGCATTGAAAAATAGCAGCATAAACAATTAAGCCTTATCTAATAGCAGCATAACAATATTAAAAATAATGATATTTAAAAAGTGGTATAAAAGCATATGCAGAATATAAAAAAAACATATAAATACATTAAATAAACCACTTGAGCTCAAAGTCTTTGTTTAAACCCCCCGGAATTAATGTCTGATGGTTAAAAATCATAGTCATTTCATTTTTGGCCAGTATGGCGGCGATGTCACCTCCTCTACAATTGCCTTTGACTTTTTTAAGAATATAAAATTTTTTAATAAAATCAGGGTTACATTGATGCTCATTTTTAAAATGCATAGATAAGGCATGATTTTCTAGGCCTTTACGGACATTTCTGATGTGTTCACCTATTCTTATTTTAAAAGGTCTACTGGTTCTTCCAATATAAAATTTATTGCATGTATTGCAAAATTACATTAAAAGAATGACAAGTTAAAAATTCTTTGACATGTTTCTTCTCATTAATGGAGACTTCTGTTACTTTTTGTCCAATGTTATTTTTCACGGTCTTACACCCCATACACGCACCACATCTATAGAAACCTATAGATGTTATTGTTGATTTCTTAGGTGACGTAGGACACATACTTTTAACCAACTTATTCTTCAGATTGGGAGCCCGTCTAAATATATATACAGGTTTTTCAGGAATTTCGGCACCTATTATGGGGTCCTTCCTAAGAAGGCCCCAATGTTTTTGGATTATTTTCCTTATGTCCTGATGTTGTGAGGAATAGTTGGTGGTGAAGGACCATTTAAATTTCTCATTGTCATTGGTCCTTTTCTCTTTTGGTCTGAATAGAGATTCTCTATCCATGCTTTGTATTTGGACCAATGATTCCTCCACTCTTTCAACATTATAACCACTTTGTAGGAACCGTTCCTTCATTTCTGTGGCTTGTTCACAAAAAATGTCTTGATCAGTGCAATTCCTTTTGAGGCGTTTAAATTGCCCCATCGGAATCGTATCAGCCCTACTGAAAGATTTAACAAATAAATACAATAAATTAGGGACAATAACCGATGATGAGAGTAAATTCCTGAACGTAGACTGTCCTATAATCCCGACGATCTACGTTAAATGGTCCTTCACCACCAACTATTCCTCACAACATCAGGACATAAGGAAAATAATCCAAAAACATTGGGGCCTTCTTAGGAAGGACCCCATAATAGGTGCCGAAATTCCTGAAAAACCTGTATGTATATTTAGACGGGCTCCCAATCTGAAGAATAAGTTGGTTAAAAGTATGTGTCCTACGTCACCTAAGAAATCAACAATAACATCTATAGGTTTCTATAGATGTGGTGCGTGTATGGGGTGTAAGACCGTGAAAAATAACATTGGACAAAAAGTAACAGAAGTCTCCATTAATGAGAAGAAACATGTCATCAAAGAATTTTTAACTTGTCATTCTTTTAATGTAATTTATGCATTTGAATGTACATGCAATAAATTTTATATTGGAAGAACCAGTAGACCTTTTAAAATAAGAATAGGTGAACACATCAGAAATGTCCGTAAAGGCCTAGAAAATCATGCCTTATCTATGCATTTTAAAAAGGAGCATCAATGTAACCCTGATTTTATTAAAATTTTTTATATTCTTAAAAAAGTCAAAGGCAATTGTAGAGGAGGTGACATCGCCGCCATACTGGCCAAAAATGAAATGACTATGATTTTTAACCATCAGACATTAATTCCGGGGGGTTTAAACAAAGACTTTGAGCTCAAGTGGTTTATTTAATGTTTTTATATGTTTTTTATATATTCTGCATATGCTTTTATACCACTTTTTAAATATCATTATTTTTAATATTGTTATGCTGCTATTAGATAAGGCTTAATTGTTTATGCTGCTATAAATTTTTCAAAGTTTCAAAGTGTTAATCTGTTTCTATTTTGCTTCTGTATCTATAACATCAACAAAATGGCGGACGGACGGAGAGTGTATACAAATAGTATGCGGAACACAAAAATCATGATCCCAGGAGCTCAAACAACCGCACCGTGGAACGCAAACAAAGGAAGTGAACGTCGCGATATGGAACGCAAACGTCACTTCCGCTTCCGCCGGGAGACGGAATGCGGAAGTATGAGGAGAACGGCGATCACCGCAAGTGTGGCTAATTGCGGCGGGAGCCGTCTGTGTAACCTGAAATGGACTCCAGCACCGTATGTGATTATAGCATAGGGGGATTTAGATGGCAGATAATCCATGTCTGGAAATAGGCTTTACCGGCTAGGGGTATAAATATAGGACTAGGATATGTACCTCCACATGCCTTGATAAAGGAACCATTGAGGTTCAGAAACGCGTTGGCCGTGGAGAGAAGGTGGACAACCATTGGACTCTGACTGGATCGAATAGAGGGCTTCGGGGACGCCTGGGAATTCAATCTGTGCCTGTTTGTCTGCATTATCTTGTAGACCATTCTATTCGGTGAGAGGCTGATGATTTACACCACTGTTTTTACTTGTATGTGTCAAATAAACAAAGCGGTACTACACTATACCAGCTTTTAAACCTTCTTTTGCATGTACATTTGATTCCAATTGGATATACTTGATGACGACTCGGTGACGTTACCGCCCCTGTATGAGCGCTATTGTCTGCCTACTTTAGCAGACCACTCCAGAGGGTACGAGTTTAAACATCTCAGAGCACTATTTAATTTGTTGCAATATCGATGTAATTTTTTTCTAAAACAATATTACGCTATTGTATGTCCCCTTTTTTTCTGTTTTCATTTCCGGTTAACACCTTGAATGAGGGGAAAAATTGTGGGGATCACTACAGTCAGCGCCCAGGATTAAGTTGGTATTTCCTTTTTTCTACTATATGCTTACCGTGTATGAAAGGTGATTCATACGTTACCAACCAGATCCCAGGCTGCAGATAGCGCGAGATTTAAATCTCAGAGAAATCATTTGTTTTAAAATATGTGCAGTATAGACTGTGGAGTTTTTATTTTTTACAATTTTTTCACGTTGTGTAGAGCCTTCAGAGTTTGGATGTTGCAACACGATTCATGTGAATATTCACAGCTTTTCTTCATTTTGAAAAATCTACATTGGTGGTGGTGGTTGTTGTTGTTGATTTTAACACTGTAAAAATGGAAATTTAAATAAAAAAAAGTAAGTCATAAAATAGTAAAAAATATTTTCTATAAAATATATTATTGAATAAAATGAATCAACATACAGTACGTACCAGCTCTATATTACGTACTTTAGCACATCAATAAGTATGACATCTCATATAGTCATGATAATGATTTTAGGGAGCAATTAAAGTTGACATTCATTAAGATAGAGCAATATAAGTAAACATAAACTATTGTCAAAGACTTGCACACTTCTGTCGATAGTCAACAGTTCAAGGAAAAAGTCGTCATTTTAAAAAGTTCAAACACTAAGGTCAACACAAACATTATGTCAACAGTCAAAAGGTCCACACGAGGTTTTTACGTTTTTGTCCAGAATATCGCCATAGTTTACTTGGGCACCGTCTAAGGGGGGTACAAGCTTGACCGCCGTGACCCAGTCCCATTCTCGGTCAGCTGGACCTAGAACATGCAGGCGGGATTCAATGTCCTGCCTGCAGCGGGACAAGAAGGGGGCGTGGCCGGGAAGAGGCAAGCTGCAGCCAGGAGCTAGTCACTTCACGGCCGTTCTCGGCAGAACGAGCCCGACAGCTTGTGATGTAGGGCTTGTTCTGCCGAGATACCCTGGTCAATGCTGTCGGGGTGATTGAATAACCGCCTAAGTGTACTGCGCCCCCTCGCCACGACATAGTGGATGGTAGGGTATGAATTACCTCCTCTCAGCAAAAGTTGAGAAGGTCAACCTTCTGACCCGGTTCACCTTAGCCATGTTTCAGTTATCGTCCTTCAGTGGTCAACCTAATGTTTTTCAACCTTCAGAAGGTCGACCTAGTGACCCTATACCGTAAAGAAATGGTCAACACATGGTTATTTTAACCCGAATCCTAGCCCACCTCCTAGTGGCTGAACGGTAACCATCTCTTTCCACATCCTAACCCTCTGCCAAGTCTCCTCTGGCAAACCCTCCCACATCCCATAATGTTTCCACCACCCCCTATTACTTTGTGTGGTAAGCTGTTACACTGCAGTAATGATAAATACACAGTGAATGATGACGGCAACAGTATGGTGTGTACAACTGTGGACGTTCCATCCAAGGGGAGGGAATTGCGGGGTCTTTCCTGCTATTTTTGTCGCCTCTTATAATGTAACGGTGTTCCGTCGGAGCGCTCAGTTACTGCTCAGTATACTCTGTAGCAGGGAAGGTTTGATGCTCTCATAATTTGAGGCCTGAGTACAAGAAGGCTTTCTACTCGTTCTCTAGTATTTCTCATCATCTATGTCCACAGACCTCGACGATGGCAATTTTACAATGATCTCTTTAAACACTTACACCATATTATTTTTAAACTCCCAGAATGCACGCTGCGTCCCCTCCCATCACACACAGTACATACATCATGATTATATTAGTGTCTGCATAAAAGAATAATTGTACCTCCGGTGTCTTATGTGATTACTCCTGCACATTCCATTGTGTCACGCCCCGGCATTGTGTGTCACTGGGGAAGCGTCATGTCCAGGTGTCACTAATTACATTGTGTCTTCCTGCCGTTATAGTGCACAGGAGGATACATTATGTAACATGTTCTGAACAAGACCATGAAAGAACACCTGTCACCTGCACACAGTGGGGAGAACCATTGTACAGGCTGTATGAACATTCTTGAGGCTGCAGCCTATCGGCTTGCTAGTTACTGATGACCTCACTGAGGAATGGGACAATGAAGTGCAATAGAACCTTGTGCGCTAATACAATGTAGATGTTCCAGGGGGTATCGCTCATTTGATTGACCCTATTTAGGAAGACATGACCACTGAAGGTCAACACCTGAAATAGGTCGACATGTATATGGTTGACCGGGTTGGAAGGTCAACAGAAGCATTAGGTAGACAATGGCAAGGTAGATAGTCAAATTGTTAACGTGTTTTTTCACCTTTTTTTTTTATTTTTTGAGCCGACATGTGCGGGAGTGTCTTCCGTGTCCATTGGTTGCGAGTTCGGCTCCTCTAACCCTTATCCCTAATTCTAATATCCACCCCAGTGTCTGTATTTCAGATGTCAACATTGTGAACATGTAGACATTCTGTATTCAGGTGCCAGATCTGAGATGGGGCAAAACTTCTGAAGTGCTTCGAAAAGAGGGCACGCCCATTTTTTTTATTATTTTAAGAACTTCTGCGTTGCACTAAGAGCTGGCACCTTGTGGCACTTCCCTGGTCCGGAGTACGTGTTCCCTATGAAGTGTGCTTCATAAGTTACCTCACTGTTGTGTGTAGGTGACCGTTTCGGTAGAGTATGTACAGTACAATCTTCAAGAACAGTATGTACTGATATCATTAATATACATTAAAGGCTAACGTACTCTTTACCTCTATGAAGTGAAGTACCGCCACTGACCACTAGAGGCCACTCACCGGACCTATTTACTTCTTTGTGTGCTTAAAGATGTCATAACAGAAAGTGAAAGCAATTTTGCAGGGACGTTGATTTGTTTCAAACTAGCTGGATATGCAGAGACGGAAGCGGTGAAGACAGAGATTGGAGGAAGGAGCAGATAGGGGCTAAGGGTGGTGTGGGAAATGTGAGGGGTAAAAACTGCCACGGCTCAAAGTGAAAGTAAAAACCTGTCACAGATCAAGGTGAAAGTACTGTACATTGCAGAAGCGTCATTTTGTCCGGCTTTTAAATATACAGGTTCTAAATGGCCTTCACTTGTGAGATTAGGATGGTCTCATGCCAAAGACTAGATTGCAATGAGATGTCATTATTAGTTGTCTACTAAAATATAACAAATGTGTGGCCAAAATCAGACCATAAACAAACCGTAAACTAAGACGTTCCAAGCTCGCTGCTCGTATGGGTCTCCAAGCTTAAAATTTTTGAATCCGCTGATATTAAAGGGACAGGCGGATGTCTAGGATGGTGGTCTCGGTGTAGAGTAATAGGATTAGGAGTAGGGTTACCACCTAGTCCCTTTAATTCCGGACACATGTTAATTACACAGGTTCTGTGGCAGTTTAAAATCAGGTGAAGTGGAGTCTTGAAGTCAGCCAGCCACAGAACCTGTGTAATTAATATGTGTCCGGAATTAAAGGGACTAGGTGGTAACCCTAATTAGGAGGTACCCCCAACTCCTAACAAAACACAATGTGTCAGTTGTACTAAGTCTTAAGAGAGTGTTCAAGTGGAGAGCGATAAATGACCAACCAATCAGCTCCTGACTGATTTTAGAAACACAACCTGTAACATGGCAGTTAGGAGCCGTATTATCACTCTTCGTGTCTTCGTACATCTCCCCCAGAAAGAGGAAAGTTAGTTTGCTTTTAAACTAGCCAAATCCTTGGTGCAATGGATACACCTGTGATCAGGCTCTTCTGCCTGATTTTGCATAGCCTGGAAGTCTGCCTGCCCCTCTTTCTGGGCCCAAGTGTACCGCACTACATATGCAGTGAATGTGCATCTCCGGTTACATGAGTCTAGTACTGTAGCCATTACGTCTGACTTGCATTGGGTCCCCAATTAATAACCTATGTTAATTCCATTGATTCAATTGAATGTTTCCTTCATATCCCCTCTGTCTCTTCTATCGCGTAAACGTTATAGCGAACGCCTGCATTATTTCCTGGTATATATTGTATAGAAGCTCCTCCTCCTTACAATGTGCTGTGCTACCTGCCCCTTCCTGTAGGGTGCGCTGACCTCCAGTCCTTGGATACCATGCAGCCCATGGAGAGGAAGAGGCAGGGCTATATACATGAGCTGATCCAGACAGAGGAGAGATACATGGACGACCTGCAGCTTGTGATCGAGGTGAGCATCACTCTTACAACAGAACTGCTTTCTGTATAATAATACTATAACTAATCCTATA
This sequence comes from Crinia signifera, assembly GCF_055691185.1. Taxonomy (NCBI): domain Eukaryota; kingdom Metazoa; phylum Chordata; class Amphibia; order Anura; family Myobatrachidae; genus Crinia; species Crinia signifera. The sequence goes on along the minus strand of NC_139219.1, from coordinate 312,447,815 downwards.
GGCATTGGCCAGACCCTTAAGGCTCCTTACACTCAGGTGTGGCATTGGGCGCTGGTGACACAGTATGTCAGATGTGGTTCACTTTCATGGGAGACATTTAACAGGTACTTTCGGCTGGTGAATGCAAATAAACAGAAGAAAAGCCATGTAACTCCGTTACTTACACCAACCGGTAGTACAGTCCTCCTGGGGGAGGGGCAGAGGTTTGTAAGCCCCACCATTGTTTACAATGAAGCTGTCCTTCATTTTGTAGTTATACTGGTGCCCCCTGTTGGACAGAGAGAGAGAGAGAGAGAGCAGCACTAAATAGGTGGGGCATTATGATGTAATGACTGGTGACTCACCGCATAGTACCTGGTGATGTAATGACAGGCGACCCCTTGTGGATGTTGAGCAGATGTCCAGGGCAGTTTTTCAGCACAGAGTGGAGGACATAGTTATAACCCCCCCCCCCTGTCTACAACAGTCTGTTGGTATCTCACCATTTGAATTGAAATACCAACCAGACTGTTCTTGAAGTACCACAGCAGACAGCGACACCCCAGGCAGGGAGGAGGAACTACAAGGATTTTACAAGGAGCAGGGTGCTAGAATGAAGCCTGTTCATATCTGACTGTCTCGTTACACATGCGCCCAATCACCTGTAAGTGGGAATGTCTAAGAGCAGCTCAGCTCAGTAGACCACACAAGCTCACAGAATGTAATGCTTGCAATACCACCATGTTGCCTCTGGAGGCAATGTCCACACAAGACTTGTTCATCTGGAGCCTCATGAATTGGGGTTTGGATTTCCATGTCCCAACAGTCACACACAAGATCACCATGTGCAATGTCAGGCATTGGCTGAGTAGTGTGGAGCACTTTGGGCTCAATAAACAATTGAAACAAGTTTTGTTGAGTGATGAATCCTGCATCAAGCAGTCCTATGGAACATACCCTCCAACATGACCCATTCCATTAGGTACACAATGCTCTGTTCCTGGACTTCTCTGCCAGTGATGGTTACAGAGGTTGGACTCCAGCACAGTCCAAAATTCAAAGAGGGGGGGTCACATCAACTGCCAGTGAGTCCAGGACAGTGATGTTTGAGGTGGCAGTAGGTGTGGCTCCTCTTTTTGAATTTTGGACAGTGGTGCAGCCCCAATTCTGCAACTGTCACTGGCAAGGAAGTCCAGGAACAGAGCATTTTGTACCTAATGGAATGGGTCATGTTGGAGGGTATGATGGATGACTCTGGGTTTGGTGGTTGCCAGGGTAACGCCTCCTTCCAGAGTGCATACGACCTTTGTAGCAACTGTTTGGGGAAAGCCCCTCCCTCCTGCAGCACCCCGTGAACAAAGTGAGGAGACACCTCGTTTCAGCTCATTATTTAACATAAAGATGCCCTTATTTATTTCAGGTTTTCCAGAAACCGATGGCAGATTCTGGAGTCCTGAACGAGTCTGAAATGGGTCTGATATTTGTCAACTGGAAAGAGCTCATCATGTCCAACACAAAGTTACTCAAGTGAGTACAATGTTTATTGGAAGTTGGTGAACGTGTTTTATTTATTTGCAAAAGGCACCGATGGTCCAGAATGTCCGGTTCTAACACTCGGCGGAGCTTATATATGTTCTTCTGCTTGTCAGCCAAGCTCACAGACTATGACCTAATTCTGGTCCTCATGCAATGCTGCGAATATCGCCTCGTTGCGTGTGGACCAAACACCGGTACGCCCATGAAACGGTGGGCGTTCCCATGGTATATGGCCACTGCCCTGCACCCTCAGCTGCACTGCTAGTTGCGAGCGGGACGGCGAACATGTAGTTCACCGTGCCTGCACACACCCTGCATCTGCGCATGCACAGAAATGCGCCTACGCATACACAAACAGGCAATTCAATCGATTAAATAAATGTTTAACGTAGAATAAGGCCCTGTGTGCAGACTGGAATCCGTACAAGGAACAAGGTCCAACCCTACCAACCAGTTGAGAATCTCCCCATGCAGGTGACCTATTTGCCCTGAAATGTTCCATAGTTTAGCTTCATTTGTGCCTTAGCATTGTTATGATCAACAGTGTAACTTATATGCGTTAATATTTTTGGGTATAGGTCATTATTAGGGTAAACATGGCTAAGGTTGACAGGCTTGGAAGGTTGACACAAGCATTAGGTCCACAATGGGAAGTCCGACCGTCAAAAGTTCAACATGAGTTTTTCACGATTTTTTTGGTCCCAAATGTCGACATGGACACTTGCTGCGTTCGCCATGCTTCGGGGACGGTGCCTTGCTGCGCTCAGCAGATTATTCTCCCACCGCGCTGTAGTGGATGTTAGGTCATGAAATGCCGCCTGTCGACCTTCCAACCCTGTCAATCTAAGCCATGTCGACCTTCAGTGGTTGACTCGATGCATGTCGACCCATCCAGCGATGAGCCTGTCGATCTAATGACCATATCCCATGTTTTTGTTACTTTCTCTAAAATATGCAAATTGCATCAAGAATGCTGCGGAGGCACCAATCTTTTACATAGATGGGAAAAATGGCTTAATGGCCCCCCAGCAATGCTGTCAGTATGCTCTCTTCAGTCCTTTATTTTATATAAATAATCCCTCCCATAAATGACAAAGTAATTTCCGCACAAAAGCGGAGACACTTGTGTGACTTGTACGCACTTATCCTGGTAAAATCCCAAGTTTCACCAACTGTACTCAGCGACTGCAACCGGCCGACTTACAAGACGTCTTGCGCCCCCGCAGTGGAACGTTACATTTCTTATTCTCTAAATAATTACCCTCAAGCATTTTGGAACTTAGAATATAGAATAATAGAATTTTGTTCCACATTGGATGTTTCTGTTGTTTTCATTTATTTAGAGTACCTTTCACTGTGCACTCGGCGGATGAAGCCTTATTGTTGGTCTGAATCAAAGCCCATGAGAATATAGTCTTATCAATTCATACTAGTGCCATAGCCAAGGCACAGTGGTGTCATTAGACTGCCTAAGTGATGTCAATAGACTGCCTAAGTGATGTCAATAGACTGCCTAAGTGATGTCATTAGACTGCCTAAGTGATGTCAATAGACTGCCTAAGTGATGTCAATAGACTGCCTAAGTGATGTCATTAGACTGCCTAAGTGATGTCCTTGAGAAGTAGGGAATGGTTCTAAAATGTATCAATCAAGGGTGTAAATATTGGCCCAGACCAAAGAATGGCTTCATCCAGCATGTACCGGTGAATATGATGATGAAGAATGTTGTATAACCTGTACATATTGCTCTGGCTGACAGGGCACTGCGGGTGCGTAAGAAGACCGGGGGTGAAAAGATGCCCGTTCCAATGATTGGCGACATTTTGGCGACAGAGCTGACACACATGCAGGCCTACATCCGCTTCTGCAGCTGTCAGTTGAATGGAGCTTTGTTGTTACAGTCAAAAACAGATGATGAGCCCGAATTTAAAGATTTCCTCAAGGTTGGTCTTAATTGTATTTCTAGTTTTTATCGTTCATCTTCTTATCTGTCAATTCCCAAGATGCTTCTTCCTCATTGCTTTGTAATTCCCTTGACTTATACCACTTAAAGCAAGAATGGGGAACCGCTGGAGGGCCGAAGGTTCCCCACACCTGATTTAAAGCTTCCTGATACTTTCGACGGAATGACGTTTCCTGTATAATCTCTCTGATGGGTAATTGTGTCTGTTCCCCAGAGACTGGCTACTGACCCCCGCTGTAAGGGGATGCCTCTATCCAGCTTCCTGCTGAAACCCATGCAGAGGATCACGCGCTATCCCCTCATCATAAAGAACGTGAGTACTCACTCAAGTCCACGCAAAATCTGTGTGTTCCAGAATTAGTCCCCTCTCTCTTCACCTGTGGTGTTTGCTTTGGTAACAGATTCTGGAGAACACCCCGGAGACTCACCCTGATCACGCTAACCTGAGGTTCGCCCTGGAGCGGGCAGAGGAGCTGTGCTCGCAGGTTAATGAGGGCGTGAGAGAAAAGGAGAACTCTGATAGGCTGGAGTGGCTGCAGGCCCACGTCCACTGCGAGGGGCTTATCGAGGTTAGTGCACGTACCACACGCTCTGTGGGCTTGCAGTGTGTAGGGTACTTACTGTATATGCACATGCTATGCTTATATACCATATACTCAAAGGTGCCCATAGCCTGCAATGTACGGCCACCCGATACCCTGCAAGCCGCCTGCACCTTCCCGGGCGGTAGGGATGCATGCGATCCATCACAATTTGGGTGGTTGGATGGCCAGAAGGTCCAACCACCAACTCAGGTCTGATGCGCACGGGACTGAGCATCGGACCTGTAGGGGCGTCAATGTGACCCGATTTTGGCCAATTTGACAGCCCGATTCATCGGATTTGGCCGAAATCGGCTCAGTGTATGGGCACCACTGTTACTGCATAGGCATGATGCACCTTTTACCATCTGGGTCACACTGGCGGACACATGGGGGGGGGGCACCCTGCATCCCCTAGTGACTTTCTACACCATTTTGCTGATTGCTGTGTTACCCACCTGTGTATCTATCACTTACAGTGTATGTACATTGTGCTCGCCAGTCACTGTGCCTGTGCTGTCCATCTTCCAGCAGATCATCTTTAACTCCCTTACAAACTGCCTGGGGCCTCGGAAGATCCTGCACAGCGGCAAGCTGTACAAGACCAAAAGCAACAAGGAGCTGTACGGGTTCCTGTTCAATGACTTCCTGCTTCTGACTTACATGGTCAAACAGTTTGTGTCCTCCGGGTCAGACAAGCTTTTCAGCCCTAAGACCAATGCCCAGTACAAGATGTACAAGACGGTAAGACTGGAGACGGGTCCCTCTGATATTACATCCTGATATGATAGGGCTGAGGCTCGCTGCTTATTATAAAGACCTGCTACTGTTCCATGATGGAATGTTGCCAGGCAATGAGCCGCAGACAGCTGTATATGTGGGGAAACCTATAACCACCCGAGAACACAAGGTGATGTGGTCTCGTTATACATCTCCTTGCATGTTTCTGAGGGGATTTGGCGTCAGGGGGTGGGGCAGGCATTAAGCAGTGTATAATACCCTAGCAGCACGTGAGGGATCACTGATGCCTATACCTGCAGCATTGTACTTCTGGCGTGGGCCGGCAAACGTCTGATGACTGATTTATTGCATTATTTCTAGTTTATTTCATTCTTTGTCATGTGTTTCCCACAGCCAATTTTTCTGAACGAGGTGCTGGTGAAATTGCCGAGTGACCCATCCAGCGACGAGCCCGTGTTCCACATCTCACACATAGACCGGGTGTACACCTTAAGGACCGAGAACATAAACGAGAGGTGAGTTACTGAAGGATCTTTTCCCCCTGTGAGGTTCTGGGCTGTCTGTGACTGTACAGTGCAGCACAGGGTAACTCTAAGATCGCGCTCATGGCCTGTGGCTGAGCGATTACTTAGGTCTGAGCACAGTATTTCATCTGTCGCTCCTGTTCCCCTTGTTCTGTTCCATATAGAACTGTGTGGGGATAGAACAATGTTGTAGCCACAATCAGATCATGCGAATATTTACAGCAGCACAGATTATTTCAGACAGTGGATGAGCTTGGCTTGTTGACTCTCCAGTGATTATTTTACCAAGGGCAGGACTGGCTGTGACAGAGACAGTGACATGATGTGAGGAGGGGAATGGAGGCAAAACGGAAGCCACAGCCTGGGAGGTATATAGTGGGAGGAGCTGGGTCTCACAGCAGCACAGAGTATATCAGGAGATGAGTGATGTTCCAGTAAGGACAGGGATAGTGACATGGTGGGAGGAGGAGAGTGGAGGCAGTAGAAAGCTGCAGACTGGGAGTTATATAAAGGAAGGAGCAGGGTCACCCAGCAGCACAGAGTATATTAGGAGATGAGTGATGTTTCAGTAAGGACAGGGATAGTGACATGGTGGGAGGAGGAGAGTGGAGGCAGTAGAAAGCTGCAGACTGGGAGTTATATAGTGGGAGGAGCAGGGTCCCCAGCAGCACAAAGTAGATCAGGAAATGAGAGATGTGTCAGTGAGGACAGGGGCAGTGACATGGTGGGAGGAGGGGAATGGAGGCAGTAGGAAGCTGCAGACTGGGAGTTATATTGTGGGAGGAGCAGGGTCACTCAGCAGCACAGAGTATATCAGGAGATGAGTGATGTGTCAGTGAGGACAGGGCTGCATGTGACAGGGGCAGTGACATGGTGGGAGGAGGGGAATGGAGGCAGTAGGAAGCTGCAGACTGGGAGTTATATAGTGGGAGGAACAGGGTCCCCAGCAGCACAGAGTATATCAGGAGATGAGTGATGTGTCAGTGAGGACAGTGCACCATGTGACATGATGTGAGGAGAGGGATGGAGGCAGCAGGAAGGCACAGAGTTAAACAGTGGGAGTAGCCGGGTCCTCAGTAAGTCCAGAGGTGACTGTCAGATTGGTATAGAATAGCCTTGTGTGAAACATGCCTTTATATGAAATATGCAGCTTGTTTCGCCTTACATTTGGGTGATTGACATGATTTTTATCTGTTTTCTGTAGAACTGCCTGGGTTCAAAAAATCAAATCTGCATCAGAGAATTTCATCGATACTGAGAAGAGGAAGAGAGAGAAAGCTTATCAAGGTACACACGTCCCACATCCGCTGTCTTGTAACAGTATTTCTATTAATAAAGAGAAATAAAAAGCCAAAATGAGACTGATAGAATTCCAGGTGATGTCTGACCGCTGTGCAGCTGTGCATGGTGCCTGGAATTACTCTATGGCAACCTTGCTGACTTTCCTGTGAACCCCAATGTAGGGCAGTGGATGTAGCCCATATAAAGTCCCGGATTTGGGAGCTTCTTGTGTAGAGCGGTTTCCTGCAGTAGTCTTATGGATACCCTTATGCTTTAGGAGGAGTATTTATATTGGGTTCAATAAAGTACTGACATTCAGTGTAGGGAATGACAAAGTGCAGCGGCAGTCACAGAACATTTAGGACAGGGCTGACCAAACAGGTCCTCAAGATCTACCTGCAGTCCATGTTTTCCAGACCACCTGTGGATGTGCATTATTTTTTCCAGGATAGGATTCCTCACTACATGCTGGTATAATGATAAGAAGATACCAATAGAGACAGAGAGATGACCGATATTTGTTAATTTGCAGAGAGTGCAGGCGGCCGGGATGAACCTCATGGTCAGGATGTAGGATCAAGTGGAGAGATTGCATATTAGTAGATACAAGGAGAGTGGTGACAGAGGGTGAGAAGGAGCTGGCCGATCTAGAGGATACCTTGTCATGAAAAGGCGCAAGATCTTGGCCGCTGATGGTAGTCGGTGGGATTGGTGTGGGAGAGTAAAGAAGAGATTTCAGTGTTCTGAAAGGATGTTTGCAGTTAGAAGTCTGAGCAGAGATTTGGAATATGTTTAGTAGTATCCGGAGCATTTTGACAGGAATGATATATATGGGAGGCAATCACCACACGTGTGAGATATAGAACAATGACATTCAGAGTTTTGTGCTACTTTAGGTCCACAGTTGACAATGAAGTCTACATCGAGCGTGAAGAGTGTCTGGAGCCACTTCATCAAGGACTAGTTGATGGTTCAAGTCTAATCCAGTCTGGGTTTTTAATACAGTACTGCAGCATTGACTGAAGTATATTTTCCTGCCTTTCTATTATGCAGCGAGGTCTCAGAAGTCTTCCAGAATTGGGCGTCTAATGGTTCAAGTCATCGAGGCAGCAGAACTAAAGGCTTGCAAACCCAATGGTAAGAGCACTTCCTTTCTCATTCCATGTGAAGCCTGCGAGGATGCTAACAGGAGCCCTTAGAACATCCAGTACATAAGGGAACAATTGGGCTCGCATACAGGAAGCCTGGTGCATATAGGGAAAATACTCAAGCAGTAGAAGGTTGCTGTATTTGTCTCATTACCCAAATTTGCATAGAATGCAATTAACTCAGCCCGGAGCGAGGGTGACCTGAAGGAGGGGTCTCCGCTTTCCCACTGACCCGGCCAGGGCTGAACAACCACGGTAGTCCTTAATACAAAAAGTTTGGAGTGGGAAAGCGCTGTCCTGCTTGTGTTGAGATTGTGAATTGTGTTGGTGTGGAAAGAATTTAGAGGATAGCGAAGTAAATGAGTAAAATAAGAGGTTTATTAAATCAAAAATTAAAGTGTTGAATGAGCACCAGACTCTGGTGTTATCAGGATACTGGGGTATGGAAACTAAAATTACCCTAGGGGTAAGTGGGTACCTTGTGCGGTGGTAAGTGGTGTTTTATTACACCTATAAGGGGTCCCCAAAGTAGGGAAATTCCCTTGACAAGTGTAACCAGTGGAGATTTCCCAAATGGGATTTCAGAGAGTCTGTACTAGACTTCTTTAGCTACCGTGGTTCCTGAGCCCAGGACCTACGGTCTCTCCTGGTGATTTGTACAGGGAAAGTGAGTCTGGGTAAAAAGTTTCTGTTGGTGTGGTTCGCAGGGAGGTGCCTTAGGGGCTTCGGGAGATTCTCACAGAAACCCCCTTACAATCACATAGGTTGCAGACACCTATGCCCTCTCTGCTAGTTCACCGTTTTAAATGTCAAAATGTCTGTTCAGGATGCACTGCTAGCGGCATCCCGCATCGCAGTGGGTGCAGTGTGTGACTCACGGTTTGGTTGGGAGGATCAGGTGCGGCTGTTGTGGGGGATATCTCCGTCTCGTGGCAGGTCCCCGGAGCTTCCCTTCTCTTCCTCCTTCGTACGTGTCACTGTGTAGTCCCGGGCACTTCCGGGTCTCGGCTCTCGCGAGATTACGGGCGCCGGGGTCAGTCAGCGCTTGTTGGTAGAGCTTGGTAGCGCTTGTCCATTCTTAGAGTAACCACGTTTATAAACCACGGTAGTCCTCTTTGACCACATGACCTTGTAAGTGTACCCCGGCTGTGGCTTGACGCTGCTGGCTGTTGGAGCCTGGTGCTGGTTTCCGAAATATGGGGGGCCCCTACTTCCTTTCTCCCACCATATTTTGGTAACCAGCACTGGGCCAAGAGCCCGGTGCTGGTTATAGAAATACAGAGAGACCAAATTTTTTTTTGTTACCCTGTATCTCTGCAACCAGCACCGACTCAATGAGCCCAGGACTGGTTATACATGTGGGAGGACCCCACGCCATTTTTTTTAAATTTTTAAATTATTTCTCTATTTCTTACACAGAGAAGCCTGCACGGATCTGACTGACCCGTGCGATGCGGGAAACTCTGCAGCCAAATATGAATTACTTTACCAATACAAATCCTGAGAATTCAGCAGCTTAGTCAATTTGACAAATTCTCAGGACGTGTTTTTCGGGCCGATGACGGCTGATACTAGTTGTGCCGTTTGTACTTTTCATAATCATCAATCTTCGTAATCTTCCCCCTCCATATCCAGCAAGTTTGAAACCAATTTTACTTTTACTTTCTGTTAAGGAGTAATTTGGTCCATCGTGCGGCCTCTAGTGGTCACTGTTGGTACTTCACCTCAGAGGTGAGGAGTATTTCGCCTTTTATATATTTCGATTTACGTTTTGGTGGTAATGGCTGCTTACAAAATAGGGGGTGGACAAATCTATGAGAATCCTATAAAACAACGATGATTGATTATTGAGGATTCCAAAAATACTGGTGGTTTTCACACCCGCCGCGAGTAGTTCTGGTGATCTAGCTTGATTTGAGGTGGTCCCCTTGGACATTTAAAAAAATTGTCAGGAATACTGTAGTGAGGCCATGTTATCGACCCTATTGTGCTAATGTTGTATGCTTCTCATGCAGGGAAGAGTAACCCATACTGCGAGGTTAGCATGGGATCCCAGAGCTACACAAGCCGTGCGATGACGGACACACTAAGTCCAAAGTGGAATTTCAACTGCCAATTCTTCCTGAAGGACCTGTACCAAGACGTGCTTTGTATCACTGTGTTTGACCGAGACCAGTTTTCTCCTGATGGTGAGTCCATATTACCAAATCTTTTTCATTAGAAGGAACGGTTCAGTAACCATAAGAGCCCAGCTGTTCCACTCAGTGCTTGAGTTCCATCCCTGCTTTGGTTCCTTCAGCCTCTACAGAAGCTCACCACCAGAGGTCCTCACTAGTCTAATGTATAGGAAAGCTTCGGAACCAAGAGGTCCCGTGTGACAGACGCCCACTGAAGTTCTTGTATGGGAGAGTTACAAATACCCCAAACACTTAATTCAACGTAGGAAAAAAACTAAAACATTTTAAATAAATAATGTTTTTTTTTCTCTTTTCAGACTTTCTTGGCCGAACAGAAGTCCCAGTGGCGAAAATTAGGACTGAACAAGAGAGCAAGGGCCCATCCACCAAACGTTTACTGCTACACGAAGTGCCAACGGGGGAGGTGTGGGTTCGGTTTGACCTGCAGCTGTTCTAGCCTGGGGGAAACGCCACACAGTACGTGGCTGGATTTTATCTTGTGTGCACTTAGGACCTCATGTCCAGCATTCACTCCAGACTTCACAGTCCATGTCCACTGACACTACACGACCGGCGCTTGGTCCCCAGCTGCCTATGTATGCAAGCCCAGGTTCCCCGTTTACTGTGCCTTTAACCACACAAAACCGTAGTGCTTTTGTTTTGCGACTTTGAGGTTATTTTTTTATTTTATTTTTATGCCAGTTGATACGAAGGCATGTTCTGCGATAATATTTAACGGATCTGTGAATGTTTTTTGTCCGTACCTATGGCCTATCCATCAAACACGATGCCATATCATTAAAGGGATTCCGAGGAAACCTAAACTACTTCCCCATGGGAATATTTAATCATTTATGACCTGATTTCATTAGAATTTTTGATTTTTTTTTATATTAAAGTTATAAAAATATATATATATATATATATCTATATCTATATATATATATCTATAAAACATTTTATGAACGCTGGTCACAAAGACGCTGATTTGTAAATGCTTATAAGGTGGTAATTCAGGGAATTTATTCTAATTCAGTAGGAGTATGAACGAACATAAGGAAATACAACTATATTTTGAGAATGATGTGTACATTTATATATTGCCAAGCAAACACACTGGCAGGGATTTTTTTTTAAATATTTGATATGAATAAAATTTACCAAAATTATTCTATAAATAAGCCGTTACCCTTAAAGGGACACTATCCTATTTGTTCAATAATTGTTTTTAGTAATAGGTGCACCTGCTAGAGTTACAGATCACAGTAGTGTTCTTCTAGCACCCTGCATCTATCAAAACCTTGCAGTTCTTCTTGCCTGTGGTGTCAGTATAGTGATTCTAGCACAGGTCTGGTCTGTATATCAGTAGTGAAATACAGACCAGACATGTGCTATAAGCAACACACACAAGAGCGATACCCCAGGGAGGAGAAACTGCACATATTTTGAAAGATGCAGCATGCTATAATAAGCACTAGTACGTATGTATTCAGCATATTATACCCCATAGCCCAACCCTTGAGGTTGAGGTTAACAGTCTCCAGTGTTTCAGTCAGTGGAGATATACATATACCGGCTGTATTGTAACATGCAGGAAACGCACACAGGGGGCAGTATATGACAATATATATAATATGCATGCATTTACACCTCTTTGTATTTTTTTTATTAACTGTCCCGAATAGGTAACACATGGTAATATTAATGCTACTGTGCCTTTATGCACATTTGCTGCTGTGTGACTGTCACTGGAATTCAATAGTAATTTAAGCAGCGTTGTGGAAGCTTGTCCATCTTCTAGAGCAGTGGTGGAACCACAAGTACCAGCACGCAGCTCTAGCAAAACTGGAGACAGCCACCAGTGGCCTAAAAGTCTGTTCTAGAGTAAGTGGTAAAACTTCTGATGAGATACTTGAATAATGTTGATGGTCTTCCTGGCCTATATCCTGCAGCGTGCATGGTTTGCAATGTCTGTTTTACGGCAGAGGTGTTGCCTGACCGCACCTTAATACAAAAAAATTGAATTTTTTGCTGTATGCACCAGATTGGCATTAGTAGCGTTTGTGTGTGGCCTTGTCACAAGTTGTTGCACTGCATGATGGGAGATGTAGGCGCAGAGGTCCTAGTATCACTTGGCTTTACCTGCTAATTCTTAATGCATGACTCGCTATTACCAATGACTAAAGCGAGGCTATTTCCTATGCCAGTTTGGTCACAAGGGGTATTATGACACTATAGTGCAATTACTTTTCAGTAACCAATCAGAAATGTGGAAGAATCTGATTGGTGATTATAGGTTCCAGTGCATGTGATCACATAGCACCGTGATCTGGAGAAGTTGCCCAATCAGATTCTAGATATCATTTATCAAGTACATTCTATAAAATGGTATCTAGAAGCTGATTGGCTACTATGCACAACTTTTGTATCGGTCCTCTGGAACGAGACTAGTTTAGGATGGAACATTTTGCCATTGTCCTGTCTAGGTGCTGTTTTATAGAAGTCTGTGGCCTAGTGAGAATAATTTCTCACACAATATATGTATTCCTATAGGCTTTTTTAACTGGTGTTTTTGTTATTGTCATGTTTTACATTTTTATTTTATTTTAATTTTAAAGTTTTATTAAACCAAATTAATAAAGCATAATGTATCCTGTCAGCCATGTGCATTTCAAGCATTCTGGAATTGTATTCTGCATCACCTACCTGTCATGGATTACATCCAAGGATTATTATTACCTCAGTTTAGACAGTGATGTGGCTCAGTGGGCCCAGAATCCACCTCAGCTATGTGGGCCAGTGGGCCCGGAATGCACCTCAGCGATGTGGCTCAGTGGGCCCATAATGCACTTCAGCGATGTGGGCCAGTGGGCCCGGAATGCACCTCAGCGATGTGGACGAATGTGCCCAGAATGCACCGCAGTGATGTGGGCCCAGATTGCACCTCAGCGATGTGGGTCAGAATGCCCCCCGGTGATGTGGGCCAGTGTGTGCCCAGAATGCACCTCAACGATGTGGGCCAGTTGGCCAGAATGCATCTCGGGGATGTCGGCCAGTAGGCTCAGAATGCACCACGACGATGTGGGCCCAGAGTGCATCTCTGTGATGTAGACCAGTGTGCCCATAATGCACCACAGTGATGTAGGCCCAGAATGCACCTTAGCAATGTAGGCAGCACTGTCACCCAACACCTGGCCAGCAAACAGCACTGTAAAGGAGACACTCTACCTCTGCCACTTAGAACAGAAGTAGCGGAGTCTTTCCAGTGCCAGCCTCCCTCTTACATGCAAGGCCCTCCAGCAATGGTTATAGGTTAGGACAAAGGAGAGCTTGGTGGTGAGTCAGCAGCTGGGAGAAAAGCTCACTGTATTTATCACACTCATTGACATGGGGGTTACATAATATATATGGGAGGATATGCTGTAAATATTGAATGAAATCATTCTGCAGCTACGGGTAACGCAGGCCACATGGATCAATCACATACTTAAATCCCATCCTTGACCTTTGTCCCTTTATTTCTGTCCTTTCTGTTTGTCGCCCAGCCACCTACGGCCATCATGGTGTATATAGCTAACCAACGGCTGGTCAAACCATTTTACACGTGCTAGATTGCCATGTCCTCTCTAGATCCACAGGGTAAAAGGCCGTCATGTCTTAGTTAAAGCCTTGTTTCTTTGGTCTAGTCCTGCGGTGGGGAACCTCCAGCCCATGGGCCATATACGGCCCCCGTAGCCGGTCTGTTTGGCCCGCCCTTCCGCCCGGTGGCTGTGCCGGGAGTAAAGTACAGGAGAAATCTCGCGAGAGGTCGGTAGTTCTCGCGAGATTCCTCATAATCAGCAGCAGCCAGAGACTGTAAGACATATTCTGCGGCAGCCGCCGGAACGGACGACGGCTGCACGAGAACAAATTGTAAGTTACATTTTTACATATGGCCCCTGAAGGTTTTTTTATCCATACAAATGGACCCACCCCTGGTCTAGTCAGATAATATTTCAGCAGAATGTGCCATATATAGGTGATTCTCACAGGGGGATGGGGGGGATTTCGGGAATGTTATAACTCTTCGACAGTTCCGACGGTCGTTTCGCCGACCTCGGAATCCCTACTGTCAGGATCCCAACGATGTCAGGGTTCAAGCCCCATGCGAGCTGGCTGTGTTCGCCTCCCTATTCCTTGTCTCCTTCTATGGGGGTCATGGACACCCACGAGGGAAAATAGCTCAGTGTAAGTCAGGATTCTGACACTCAGGATTCCGATGTCGGAGTAAGGACCATCGGAATCCTGACTGTCGGTGAGTCATCCGGAACCCATGGAAAAAAACTGAAAATTTATACACGGACATGTCTGACTGCTCTATTCTTATTAATATCTGTTTCTATCCAATCAAACTTGTCAAATTTGTTGAAGAGCCTTTATGATTCTGAAATTGCAAGAACTTGTATATACTGTTTATTGATTTGCACTGTCTGTAAACCAATATGTTGCCTAATATATGAAGCCTTAACTAAAATACAGGGTTATAAAGAAGGCGGAATACAGTATTAGCATTGTTTCCGGCCTGCGTCTAACCTGAATTAACACTGGTTTTAATCCTATTATATATTTATTTTGATGGAATGTTTTGACTTTCATTTGCTCAGGCAAAAGGTTTTGCGCCGAGGTAATGGTTAATTTTTACATGCTGTGACTGGTAGCAATCTGCAAGCCTCCTTTTCAAATGTAAAATAATTTGTGCATAACTATTTTATAGCAAATCTATACGTTTGTCCTGCACTTTGTTGTATTGACGCAAAAATGTATATTAAACACACAAACTATGACTTCTGTGTCTTTTTTTTCTGTTGTGTTTTGTCGTACAAATCCTGATAATTCACTCATGCATTTTGGTGTCATGACAAAATACAGTAATCGCACGTATCTGATATGCCAATCCATGCCCCTAATGATTATTATTCCACAATAGTTATGCCCGCTACTGATTAGGCCACTCCCTTTTGTTGTTTGTAACCAATCCATGGCTTGTAGACCAAGATGGAAGATATTTGTGTAGCCAATTGGGTGTGGAAAGAAGATCACATGACTTGGCTCATAGTAAAACTTAAGGTTACCAGCTAAACAGTATTTTGTATGCCCTAATATGGAAATGATCAATCCTACAGCACTCATTCCTTCACTAAACCCCATTGTGAGTTTTTACTTACACCGGTTTAGGTGTGGAACAGAAGACCTTCAGCAAGAAGACCAACAGTATCAGCTGCAAGATACAGTAAGATGCTTCTACCCTACATACAGTACACACTTACTTATAATTCTAATTTCCACTATACAATTAATAATATATACATATATCTGTTCTGATATTCTATATATAATAAGAAAATATGTGGTACTCAGTGTCACCGAATCCTTACTATTCAATTGCTGGCAAATTGATTGTCCGGCCAAATCTGTGCAGGAACGGGATCTTGCACAAAGGTGCCGGTGCTGCCATTTATACGCATCGGCAATTCACACATTTTGACGTCAATTCAATTACCCCCAAAGTCCCAAAGAATAGCGGTACGCAACCTAAGAATGTGTAAAAGTGGAAGCACAGTGTCCCAGAGACAGATTCAGATTCAGAGAAATGGATTTAACAGAGTACTAAGAAATATTTTTTGTTCTATTGACTTATCTGGGAGACCCTTCTCCTATGGGGACATTCCACAGCTAGAGTACCACTAGAGGAGGGTAAACTAAAAGTTGGCTGAACGCAAAACTGCACCAAAAGCTTTGGATGCAAAAAAAACAAAGGAAGCACTTGTGGACTGTGTAAGTGGTATCAGTTGAGCAGAACCATACCACCCTTCTGGCCATAGTGTGTTACAATGGCCAAGCACTTTCGCGCATCACAGATAACTAGTAAACATTGCCTTCTAAATCTAGCTGTCCTATATAAATGTTGCATTCATTTAGCTTTCCATGGAAATAAATGAACAGAGCTGAACCTAATAGAAGACAGGTGGAATATATTGTCTAAAGCAGTGGTTCTCAACCGCAGTCCTCAGGACCCCCATAAGTGCACGTTTTCTTGGTCACCCGGCAGGTGCACTCATTCATTAACGCATTTTAAAAGATCACAGGTGGAGCTAATTATTTCACCTTCAATTCTGTGTGGAGACCTGGAAAATGTGCACTGTTGGGGGTCCTGAGGACAGAGGTTGAGAACCACTGGTCTAAAGCTTGTTGTGTCCATAACAACCAATCATGATTTGTCTTTTTCATTCTAGAAAACGATCGACAGAATCTGATTGGATAACACCAAACACTTGTCTCTTTTAAATGCTTTTGTAAATCTACCCGGTTGGGGGCCATAATCTAATCATGCCTGCAGGAGAGAATAACGGGACAAGTAAAAAGCAGTTGAGCAAAATCCCAACCGGTCTTGCCGGCCTCTTTACAAAGTATGTAGAAAACTTTTATCTCTGAAGATGTTGGCTTCAACAACTACATGTTTAAAGCTAACTGACTGATGCCAAAGAGGACATTTACAAAGAAGGTCTTCTCCTAGAGGTTATCGGGACCTGGAGAGCACATCTAAAAAATTGGAAATTGGAATCACTGGGATATTTGTCCTCTAGGCTCTTATTAGAACTCAACAAGGGAGTATTGGCAGTGGTGGAAAGATACTAACCGGAAGTGCCACAGAACTGCCTTGGCATCCACCAGAGACTCCAGCTGATCCCTGTACCATGAATAGAGTGTGAGCACTTTTGTTGTATTGGTAGGCTGAGAGAGCGACCTCTGGCTCCACCAGCAGAGTGAGTACCTCCAGATACAGAGAACATTCTCCCAGTGAGATGTTTTGGCCCAGCTCTGCTTGTCAATAAGATTTTGGGTCTAGTGCTTAATTGTCCAGGATCTACTTGATCCTTGATAGCCTGCAGTTGTGTCAAAATGCTCTCAATGGACTTTTCCATACATGAGACTGTGCCATTACAGCCCAGTTATCCCTCACCAGTCGCACGTGGAGACCGAAATGTCCATGACCCTGATCTGTAAACCGGTGTAAATATCTGATCTGTAAATACCGGTGTTTCTCAGGCGGTCTCCATGAGCCTGGTGCAACATTGAATATGTGTTCAATGTTGCACCAGGCTCATGGATATCACCTGAGAAACACCGGTATTATGGCTTCCTGCTCGGACACCAAGTCCCAAAAGCCCACAATTTTAAACTGCCTATTATAGAAAGTCATAGGGGAACTGCAAGTGGAAGAGACTGCTATAAGATATTACTTGATTGCATCAAGTTTGTACAGTGCAAACTATGTTCACAATAGAACCTCTACCGTACACCGCTTCAGAATAAATGGGCTTTATTTAAGATAAAGCAACTACACTGAACAAGCAGAGCTGGGAGTATATCACAACGAGAGAGGAACTCAGCGGAGATGGAGTAGAGGAATGTGAAAAATACTGTAAAGTTTTAAAACTACTTATCGGCCATTTCTTTTTTTTTTTTTGAGTATTTTTGAAAAAAAAACACATTTAGGGGGGTATGCAATCTGGGATCACGGCTGTTGATCCCCGCCGACAGCTGTGATCCTGGCCTGTTTGCAGTCAAATCAACCGCATAACGACAGATGGGATTCAATTGCATACCCCCTTAGTATATATGCTGCCTTGGCTTTAAACACCGAAGGGCAGAGAGTATCTCTCCATATCTCTGTTAAGTAACTATCAGGATTTGATCACAATAATATTTATAGTTGTATAGCATTTTCTCTTTCAATGGTCCTGGTGACACAGCTCAACACTGGGATGTAGGAGGGTCCGAAGGAGCCAGGCACCTATCCTAAAGCTTTAGAGGGTAGGCTCCTCCCCTACTGCATCCCTGGACTCTTCAGTTCGTGTTAGGTGCCCACTGGAGTGGGTGCTATTCTAAAGGGCTGCAGGAGCAGCCGAAGAATTAGAGTAGTTAGGGGATTTTTATTATTTTATTAACTATTACCCTAGCTAGGTAGGCACAGTGTGAGGATTTTCATAGTGAATCCTCACACTGCTAGCGCAGCAGGAGCTGACAGAAGCGCGTCCTGTCAGCTCTCTGTGCACAGGGTAGACTCTGTCTGGTCTCCCTGTGCTGCGCTTACAGCCTCTATTAAGAGGCTGCCTGGGCTCCGGAGTAGCCTGAAACCGGCTCCACGTTTAGGTGGGGATCATGGGGGACAGGCGCTCCGTGATGGCGGCGGCCATTTTATGCGGAGCTTACACGCTGAGCTCCTGACTGAGAGGACAGCAGCGCTGTGACAGGCATGTTCCAAGTGGTCCCCATTTGAGGGGGAGATACTGGAACAAGGAAATCCTACCTAAGGAGCGGCTAGCTGGGGGTGGTTGGCGCCAAAAGGTCACGGACCCCGCAGCAGCAGGGACTTTGGTCTCTTCCTTCACTCTGACTTTGGCGCCTTTCAGAACGCTTGCAGCGGAGCTGAGCTGGCTTATTGATCCTGGCAGAGTGACTTGGATTTCCTGGGCATCGCTTCCCCGCAGTTGAAACCTACAGACAGCTAAGTGATTGGGTGCATTGACTTTGTATAAACGCTTGTACAATTGTTTGCACTGTGTATATTGAGATATATATATATACGCTTCACTTGCATCATGTCTGAGCATCAGGCTGTGGTTTTGGGGGAGGGAGTCCTTAGTGCACTGAGCGCGTGCAATGTTTGCACACAAAAGTTTGTCCCTGAGCAGATGGCCAAGGGGGGCTTATGTATTACTTGCGCTGATGTGAGACCCATGGGCAGTGAACACCATAGGGGAGAGCAGAGTGAACCTGCGTGGGCCAGTGCCCTAGGCAGGTCGGTAAACGCTTTGGTGCAGCTTCTGGACAGGCAGAGTGATGTGCTGGTAGAATCACAGAGACCTATGCCATCATCTCAGCAGTCGTCTGGCTCCTTACCTCTTACCCAGGCAGATCCTGCACTTATTCAGGTGATGCAGGATACTGCTAAGGGGATCAACAGATTCAGTGAAATACTGGACAAAATGGATGAGGTTACAGGGACCCCTAAAAGGTCTTATGCTATGCCTAATGTGTTAGAGGAAGAGGAAGGAGAGTATACTGACACACCCTGGGACCAGGGTGATGATTTTGAAGAGACCTCTGCTGCTGGTATAGAGGATCTTATTGTGGCTGTAAAACAGGCGTTAAAACTGTCTGTTGAGGATAAGACCCCTGTTAAGGGTGTTTTTAAGCGACAGCGAAAGGAGGCTGTTACTTTTCCCTCAGATGAGGGGTTACAGGAACTATTGGAAGGGGCTTGGAAAACCCCAGATAAGAGGCTACAGATGCCTAAAAGATTCCTTAGTCTGTACCCCATGCCGGAGTCTCATTCTGAACTCTGGGAAAAGGTGCCTGTTGTGGATGCTTCTGTGGCACGCTTATCAAAAGCTACGGTATTACCTGTACAGGGTGGTGCAGCTTTTAAAGATGCTGTGGATAAAAAGCTAGAGGGAAACCTCAAGGCTATTTTTGAAGGGGTGGGGTTTACCCTGCGTCCCCTTATTGCTTCAGCCTGGGTCTCTAAGGCCATTATAGAGTGGGCTGGTGAGCTATGCACCATGCTGCAGGCTGACCACGGTGCTTTGCTGGTAGCAGAAAAGATTAAGGCCGCTGCAGAATATGCGGTGGAAGCAGAGGAGGAAGCTCTTAAAATGGCTACCAGAGTATCCACAGTCTCCATAAATGCCAGGAGGGTACTCTGGCTTAAGGCCTGGGAAGCGGACAATGAGTCCAAAAAGGCCTTAGAAATGTTAGCTTTCAAGGGAAAGTTACTTTTTGGTTCTGAGCTTGAGGAGATTATAAAACAAGCCACAGGCGGCAAGAGTACGTTTCTGCCGGCCTCCTCAACAAAGCAGTCATCCAGATTTGCTGCTTTTAGGCCGTCCTTTCGGCCCTCCCCTAGAGGTGGTGCGTCCTTTCGGGGACAATCGTTCAGGGGAAAGTTCCAGAACTCCAGGGGCAAATCCCAAAGGTCCAAGTTTGGCTCTTTCAATAAGAAGCCTGCCTCTAAAGGAGAGGAAAAACCCTCCGCATGACTGCCAAGGGATCAGCCCGGCAGGGATAAAGGTGGGGGGGCGTCTTACACACTTCAGAGACGCTTGGGCTTCTCTAGACCAGGATACCTGGGTCTTAGAGATTATTACCCAGGGTTACAAAATCCCTTTCAGAGGGCGGCCTCCAAAGAGGTTCATCCCCACACCCATACCAAAGCAGGCGCTCCTGCGCACAGCTCTTATGAGAGCGGCTCATTCCCTTTTGGAAAAAGGGGTGGTAGTCCCGGTTCCCAGGGCAGAGTGGAAGAAAGGATTTTACTCCACGCTGTTCCTGGTGCCCAAACCAGACGGGTCTTTCAGACCAATACTAAATTTGAAGTCCTTAAATGTTCACCTTTGGGTAGACCATTTCAAAATGGAGTCTTTGAGAACTGTACTCCTGAGTCTGGACCAGGGAGAATTTCTGGCGTCCATGGATGTCCAGGACGCATATCTGCACGTTCCCATTCACCCGGAACATCAGATGCTGTTGAGATTTGCCATAGGAGACCTGCATTTACAGTTCCGGGCGTTACCCTTTGGCCTAGCAACCGCGCCAAGGGTATTTACAAAAATAATGTCTGTGATGGCGGCAGTGCTGAGGCTCAGGGGAATCACAGTAATACCCTATTTGGACGATCTCCTGTTCAAAGCAGAATCAGCAACACTGCTTCAAAGTCATTTAAAAGAGGCCATCAGTTTTTTGCAGGCTCACGGCTGGATTTTAAACTTACAAAAATCTCAGTTGGTACCATCACAGAGGATCCAGTTCTTGGGAGTCATACTGGATACCCATCTCCATCGGGTATTCCTCCCGGAGATAAAGGCCAGGGACCTGGTCAATCTAGTTCAGGAGATCCTCAGTGCTCCGAGCTTGTCAGTATGGAGGTGCCTCAAACTCCTGGGGAAAATGGTGGCGTCATTCGAAACGCTTCAATTTGCCAGGTTCCACTCTCGAGTATTCCAATGGAACATTTTGTCAGCCTGGTCAGGAAACACTTTGACCATGAAGACGGAGTTGATAGTGCTGTCCGCAGACACTCGGGACTCCTTGAAATGGTGGACAGAGGTAGATTCCCTTCAGTGGGGTCGGTCATTACAGACCTGGGACTGGTTGATAGTAACTACCGATGCCAGTCTCAGGGGCTGGGGGGCAGTAGCCCTGGATCTCAGGCTGCAGGGCCTGTGGACGGCAGAGGAATCAGCGTTGCCAATAAACATCTTGGAGCTGAGAGCTGTCTGGAAAGTGATTTCCTTGGCGGGAGACAGGTTAAGGAACTCCCCCTTGAGGATTCAGACCGACAATGCCACAGCTGTGGCGTATCTGAATCACCAGGGAGGTACACGCAGCAGATTGGCCATGTGGGAGGTGTCCAGAATCTTTCTATGGGCGGAACAGAATGTTCCTGCAGTATCGGCTATATTCATTCCAGGAGTGGAGAATATAGAAGCAGACTTCCTGAGCAGGGAGGAGCTCAAGGAAGGAGAATGGAGCCTACACCCTCAGGTGTTTCACCAGATCACTGCAATGTGGGGAACTCCGGATTTGGACCTAATGGCATCCAGGTTCAACCATCAGGTGCCCAGGTTCTATGCCAGAACGAGAGATCCGCTAGCAGAGGCAGTGGATGCCATGACTACCCATTGGCAGGGAGATCTTCTTTATGCATTCCCTCCTATTCCGATGTTAGCAAGACTGTTAAAGAGGGTACAGGACCAGAAGGTCCCGGTGATCCTTGTGGCCCCAGATTGGCCAAGGAGGTCTTGGTATTCGAGGCTTCAGAGGTTATCAGTGGATTCATGGCGTCTACCTCTGAGACCAGACCTGTTAAGACAAGGCCCATTCAATCATCTGGATTCCGATCGATTGATTTTGACGGCTTGGTTATTGAAACCGCCATTTTGAAAAAGAAAGGATTTTCTGACGCAGTAGTGCAGACTATGATAAAAGCCAGAAAGGCTGTTTCTTCTGCAAATTATTATAGAGTCTGGAAGACTTATATTAGATGGTGTGAGAGGCAAAAAGCTCACACATCTCACTTCAAATTATCAAAAATGTTGGATTTTTTACAAGATGGATTTTCTTCGGGCCTAAGTCTTCAGTCGTTGAAGGTGCAGATTTCGGCCTTGTCCATCTATTTTCAAAAAAGAATTGCCATTTTACCGGAGATTCAAACTTTTTTACAAGGGGTATCCAAACTGAAACCCCCTTACAAGCAACCAGTAGCACCTTGGGACCTGTCACTGGTTTTGGATTGCCTTCAGAAGGCACCTTTTGAGCCTTTGAGGTCGGCTGACTTTAAGTTTCTCACGTGGAAGTTAGTGTTTTTGTTAGCAGTAGCATCTGCTAAGAGGGTGTCTGAGTTGGGAGCCTTGTCATGCAAATCTCCCTTCTTAATCTTTCACGATGACAGGGCTGTTCTGAGAACAGTGCCGCAATTTTTACCGAAGGTAGTCTCTGCCTTCCATTTAAATCAGGAGATAGTTCTACCTGTGTTTCAACCCCCAGAGGGTTCCAAGAAAAGGGACAAGTTGAAGACTTTGGATGTTGTGCGTGCCTTACGCATATATGTGGACAGAGTGAAGAGTGTTAGAAAGACTGACACTTTATTGGTATTGTATGACGTACATAAAATTGGTTGGCCTGCATCTAAGCAGACCATTGCTAGGTGGTTGCGATCTGTGATAGCTTTTGCATACACCAAAGTGGGTAGGCCTGTACCGGCCAGAATTAATGCGCATACCACCAGGTCAGTTGCTACCTCTTGGGCGGTCCGACATGGGGCCACAGCGGAGCAGGTTTGCAGAGCTGCCACTTGGTCATCTGTTCACACATTTGCCAAATTCTATAGATTCCATGAGTTCGCGTCGGAGGACGCATCATTCGGGCGAGCAGTGCTGAGAGCTGCAGACCTGAGCGTACCCTCCCAAAGGACCGGCTCTGGAACGTCCCAGTGTTGAGCTGTGTCACCAGGACCATTGAAAGAGAAAAAGGGATTTTTGTAAGAACTTACCGTTCGAATCCCTTTCTCTGATATGGTCCTGGTGACACAGCGATCCCTCCCTTACGCTCAGTAAGTATGCCAGAATTTCATGATGTTCATGTTAAAATGGTTAAAAGTTAACAGTTTCTGTTATAAAATGTGCATATAATATGTGCAGGCGTTTGTACTGAGTTAATGTATTCCAGTGGCTTTGAAAGTTGAACTGAAGAGTCCAGGGATGCAGTAGGGGAGGAGCCTACCCTCTAAAGCTTTAGGATAGGTGCCTGGCTCCTTCGGACCCTCCTACATCCCAGTGTTGAGCTGTGTCACCAGGACCATATCAGAGAAAGGGATTCGAACGGTAAGTTCTTACAAAAATCCCTTTTTTTCCCAGAAAAGGGCTCAAAGTGTTTTCCATTTAAGAACCCAAAATACAAAGTAAGCTCAACATAAAAGAGAACTAACCATTGGGTTGTGGTCTTTTTTTTAGGTGAGTCTTGAGGTTTTGAAGGATTCTAGAGTGGAGGCCTCTCTAACTGTGCCAGTTCCATGGAGTCAGAGCTGCAAAACCGAAAGCTCAACCCCCAGATGGCTACAGGGAGATTCTAGTTACTGCTAATAGTCCTTCTTCTACAGATTTGCCGTAATTGTGCTGTGTAGTGAGGGACCAGAAGCTGCTTCACTTACCTCAGGCCCTGGTCATGTAGGGCTCTGAACGACAGTAAGCTAATCTTGAAATAAATTCTCAGTTTTACAGAACATTTACATTCCCCACCGGGGATACGAGAATCTACCCACCTATTTATTGGATACCAGAACAATATACCACAAACACTATCTACCTCATTGTCCTACTAATGATGGAAATACGCTGGTTGAATCTGCTCTTCATACAGTGACCATGTTAGCTGCTTGCTCGTGACCCTTTTGTTTAGAATATCCTGGGAAAGTTGATGATAATATCTCCGGAAACTTCTTCTTACGAGAGGTCATCAGTTCTGTCCTGGAAATGTCAGGTGGGCATTTGGTGTCTGTCCAGACTTTGAAATCCAGAGTCCCTTGGTTACATGATCCTCTTACTCTCCTCCTGTAACACATCAGTGAACCAAAGCTCGTCATAAGCACCAACCAATGCTTAGAGTGGACCTGCAATGATGCAAAGCAAGGCGGCCATGTTGTGTACCATATCTTTATGCAGCCTCTCAATGTGATAGGAGCCAATGATATCACTGAGGCATATTGGGGAACACCTATTCATGATGTAGTGATTGGCTACATTCTCGTGCACCTTAATTAAAAAATGGCTGCTTCCACTGTGTGTAGGGGACAGGTCCACTTTAGAAGGTATTTATCTAGCAATTGGTTATGACTTCATTTGTGCATAATTAAGTGACGCTCACCGTGATCCAGTATTGAGATTTATCAAGCCCAGTTGCACCAAGAAGAAGATAAGGCAGAAAAACCGCCTGGGCTGATGAAGACACAGACACCCCCCCCCCCCTCCCCCAAGGCAATGCCACCACTTCCCCTTTCTGTGGGTGGAGCAGCATAGAAGGCAACCCAGGCATTTATAGTGGATCATGGCCAGGCACAAATATGTTTGTCCATACCCCTGGTGCCAAGTTTTGATAAATCTCCCAGGGGCTCCACTGTAGCCTGAAGAGTTAGAAACATCTAATGCTGCTTTCAGACCGCATCTCTGGCTTTGACCCTGTATTTGGAAACGTTTCCAAAAACGGGTCTGCCAGATAAAACCCCTTTCACACCGCAGCACTTAAACGGTATATTACCGTTTAAGTGCCGATTTTTTGACACTGGCAGACCCGTTTTTGGAAACTTTCCAAATACAGGGTCAAAGCCAGTGCAGCCTTCAGCCCTCCCCTCCGTGCAGCTCCCCCCCCCCCCCTCGCGCGTGTCGACCGAGAGCATGTCGACGCCCCCCGCGCATGTCGACGCCCCCCGCGCATGTCGACGCCCCCACCCCACCGCGTGTCGGCGCCCCCCCCCCCCCCCCCCCCCGTGTCGACTTACCCCGTGCCGGTACCTCCGTTGTGGATCCCGGCACTGCAGCTCAGTATGCTCGGAAAGCACTTATGAAAAAAGTGTCTTCTAGAAAATGGCTGCCCCATAGGAAACCCTGTTTAAAAAAACTGTCTTTCGTATGGGGGCAGCCATTTTCTGAAAGACACTTTTTTCATAAGTGCTTTCCGAGCATACTGAGCTGCAGTGCCGGGAACCACAACGGAGATACCGGCACGGGGTAAGTCGACACGGGGGGGGGGGGGGGGCGCGTCGACACGCGCGCGGGGGGTGTCGACACGCGCGGGGGGGGCTCCAGTGCTGTGAATACTTAATGAGCGCTCATTAAGTATTCACTGTGCTGAATTTAGGACCCAGCTCATTGGCTGGGTCCTAAATACCATTTCAGAACCGATTTTGAGCCTAAAATACCGGTTCTGAAACGGGTAGGACCCTGCATTTTAACCGGTTAGAAAAAACGGTTTTTTCTAACCGGTTAAGTGGTCCTGCACCTTTCAGACCGCACACATTACCGTTTTAAAACGGTAAAAAAACGGCACTATACCGTTTTTAAAGTGCGGTCTGAAAGGGGCATAAGTCAGGCATGTCCAAACTGTGGCCCTCCAGGTGTTCCGATCATGCCTTGCCAAAGCTTTGCTTTTAGGGAATGCTAAAACTATGGCAAGGCATGCTGGGATGTGTAGTTTCACAACAGCTGGAGGGCCGCAGTTTGGACATGCCTGATCTAAGTAAATGGAGCCATTTTGTTTGTCAGCAAAGTGATAATACGGTGTGGGGAATATTTTGGATGCAAACTAGGGAGTCTATTTCCTAAGCCTAGTAGAGAGATAAAGTAGATGGAAATAAAGTACCAGCCAATCAGCTCCCAACTGACTTGTTTACAAAATGTTTGAAAATTACAGAAGCTGATTGGCTGGTACTATATCTCCATCCACTTTATTTTTAATAGATAACATAGACTAGTAAATGATGTGTGCAATCTGTATCAATGTTTTAATGTGTAATTATGTGCAATATTTGTAGTTAGTTAGGGCAGTATAACACTGAGACTTGATAGTTATGAATGCATTAGGTGATTCATCGCGCCCTACGGGCACTCTTCGCACTATCTTCAGGGGCTCCGCCCCCTTAACCTGTGAATGCCTTTATTGCAAGAAATATGGTTCGTATTATACGGAGGAATCCCTGCTGCAGGGGTGGTGTGGTGTTGCTGTGGGAGGGTGATGGGGTACTGCGGGTTGAGGAGGTCCGGGTGCTGTGGTTCCGTATATGGGTGCATTAGTACCACGGGTGGGGAAGTGGAAGGTGCGGGGTTGCCGCAGTTGGGGGAGGGTGTCCGTGGTGCTGTGGGAGGGTTGGGTGCAGGTGTGCTGCGGGTGGTGTAGTTGCAGATGCGGGGAGTCGCATGTTGGTGGGGGAGGGGTGGAGCAGATGTGGGGTGCTGTAGTGGGGTGGGAGATTTTCGGGGGCGGGGTGTTGAAGGGGCGGAGGGGTAGGGGGTTGACGGGGGTCTGGGCATGGATGTGGGAGAGGCCGGTGAGTTGTGAGTGTACTGCCAGTGAGGGAGGGGCGGATGCTGTGGTGTTGCGGTGGGTGTGGTGGTAGCGTGGTTGGGTGACTGTCGGGTGCAAGGGTAACGTGGGTGGGGGAGGGTGGCAGGTTCGGGGCAGGTGCAGGGATACTGCGGTTGGTGGAGTTACACGTGCAGGTGTGGCCCATAGTAAAATTTTGCTATGGGGGCCCTAAGAGTTCTAGTTACACCTCTGCAGGTGATGCTTACTTACTTACACTGCTTTATCACTTGCAAGTTTCTGAGCGATGCTGTTTTCCTGATGAGAGATTGGGGAGGGGCGATCTCGGCAAGTGCTGGGCTGATAGCCCCGATCTGTCACTCTGACTCCACCCAGCGTTATACACACAGCCACAGATAACAGATCTGGGCTATTATATAGGAGATGTTACCCTAGTCATACAAAATAATGACTTGTCATATACACAAAGATTATGTCATGACAGCCCAAAAAATGGTGGCACTTCCAACTTAATGTGGCCCTTTCAGTAGAGTTCTCTGGATTTTACCAGGGTCAGGGGGAACTAAGAAGCTCAAATACCCCCTTTTCTATGGTCACCTATTTGTATCCCAAAGAGAAACATGGCGAAGGTAGAGACATTCAATTCAGGTTTATATACCGTGGGAACACACAAATCCGAGCACACAGGGATCTGAACTCTGGACCCCTACCACCACGGCGTGCTAGTAACTGCAGTACTGGTTGTGGTGACACTGGACACAGGTGCATTACACTTATTTATTCCAGTTCTTCACCATTAGAAATGCATGCTATACACACCAGAGGCTATATACACCCTATAGTATCCGGTAGGAAGCTCACCTGCTCTTCTGCCTGGTTTCACTCTCTATGTACCCAAATGGAGTCTTCAACCATTGAAGTCCATCCATTGTCTGACGACCCAGTGGAACCTGCGGTAGTTTCATTTCATTTATTTCCTTTGCAGAAAATATCCGGCCTGCATTCAACAAACAAAAAGAAGGAAAAACTCGGCACCATGCAGAATTGTCAGCTCACATGATTTATTCTGCAGTCCTGCCCTGTGGAGTACGTCCTACAGTATGTCTTTCACAGTTGCTGAAAGCAGCAAAGAGCAGCCCGAACTGCCTTGTTTTACTACTACTCCCCTACAGCACTGTCAGTGTCTTGTCTATTCTGTCAGCATGCCTTCCAGCACTGTCCATGTCAGGGAAGCGGTCATCTATTAGAATGAACTTAGGTCTACAGTCATTAGGTCGACCCCACTAGGTCGACTGGCAGGAAGGTCGACCTGACTTAAGGTCGACATGGGCCAAGGTCGACATGACTTAAGGTCGAATTTGCATAAATGTCGACATGAGGAAGGTCGACTGGTCATAAGGTCTACATGTGTTTTTCACTGTTTTTTGAGCCGACATGTGCCGACAGGCGGTATTTCATGCCCTACCATCCACTAGGGCGTGGAGGAGGTTATTAAAGCTGTGGCGAGCGCAGCGAGGCACCGTGCCCGAAGCATTGCGAGCGATGCGAGGGTCCGATTCTCATTGCCAACTGTGTCCATGTCGACTGTGTCGACATTCGGGTAAAAAAACAGTGAAAAACCCATGTCGACCTTATGACCAGTCGACCTTCCTCATGTCAACCTTTATGCAAATTCGACCTTAAGTCATGTCGACCTTGGCCCATGTCGACCTTAAGTCAGGTCGACCTTCCTGCCAGTCTACCTAGTGTGGTCGACCTAATGACTGTAGACCTAAGTGTGGTCTGACAGATGTACCGATTCCCCATGTCATGTCTATCCTGTGAGCCTGCCTTTCAGCACTGTCAGTGTGTCTTGTCTATACTGTGAGCCTGCCTTTCAGCACTGTCAGTATGTCTTGTCTATATTGTGAGCCTGCCTTACAGCCCTGTCAGTGGCTTGTCTATCATGTTGCACCGGCAGCTTGAAAACCATTTCCTTTCTCTTCCACTGCCATCTCCTTTCTACCCTTTGCCATCCGCGGGTGGCATCCGGAGGGTGGACCGGCAGACAGGGAGTGTGCTGACGGGTGCCCTGCTAATCTTCGGCGCCTGGAGCTCACCCTCCATCGCCTCACCGTCACTACACCCCTGCTTCCAGCACTGTCAGTGACTTGGCTATCCTATGAGCCTGCCTTCCAGCACTGTCAGTGTCTTGTCTATCCTATGAGCCTGCCTTCCAGCAATGTCAGTGTGTCTTGTCTATCCTATGAGCCTGCCTTCTAGCACTGTCAGTGTCTTGTCTATCCTATGAGCCTGCCTTCCAGCAATGTCAGTGTCTTGTCTATCCTTTGAGCCTGCCTTCCAGCACGGTCAGTGTCTTGTCTATCCTATGAGCCTGCCTTCCAGCAATGTCAGTGTCTTGTCTATCCTTTGAGCCTGCCTTCCAGCACGGTCAGTGTGTCATGTTTATCCTATGAGCCTGCCTTCCAGCACTCTCAGTGTTGTGTCTATGCTGTGAGCCTGCCTTCCAGCACTGTCAGTGTCTTGACTATCCTGTGAGCCTGCCTTCTAATACAGCTAAAGCCAGATCAAAATATGTCATGGTACCTGTCTGACAGAGCAGGATTATCTTCTTCTCCTCAGTCTGCTCCTCATTCCACTGATGAAGAGGGTCATGCAGTGATGGGGTAAAAACCTGCCCAGTACAGAAATGTAATAATCCACCATTTGTGGTGACAAAATAACACTATAACCCACCCATGAGCATATAATGCACCATTGCACATCTATTTCCTCTGTGTGACGGAATGGCACTTAGTCTGATCAACCTTCTAGAAAGATTAAGTCAAGATGTTGCAAGTAGTAACCAATCAGCTTCTTATACCACTTTCAGACAGAAATGTCTGAAAATCCCAGCTTTTACCTGGCATTTTCATTGCCGGGTGATTTGGCCGGTTCCAGCCTTACACCCCTCCCCCCCCCCTTTACATAGAAAAGCTAATTACCAGGTTAGAAATTCCTACCTGGTAATTTGCTGAGTAACACGGGTATTTCTTCTTTGTGAAAAGATCAACCCAGGTCAAAAATTCTGAGTCACGACCCTGGTAAATTTGTGGGTCAGAGACCCAGGATTTACGACCCGGTTGACCCTTTCACACACAAAAAGGACCCTTGTTGAATGGCAAATCACCAGGAAGAACTGCTTGACCCGGTAATTGGCTTTTTTGTGTGGAAAGGGTATAAATGTTATTTGAAAAAAAGAAAAGTGCCGCTCCACTTTATTTCTGTCAAGGTGTGATAAATCTCTCCGACAGGCTTCTCTTACCCGGCCGTAGTGCTTGTTGCGGCGATTAGTGAAAGGATCGTACTCAGATGGGTCATAGTCGCTCATAAACGCTGTACCCTAGGGGGGACAAACATAACATCAAATGCTTATCAATGGCCTTGTACAAACGTCCATTACACTGCGCAACACACGCACAAATGACAAACGTGATGGTGACATTTTTATTCTAAGATGAATTAAAAATATACGATAATGTATTGTGACATCACATTAGTAAAGCAATTAACCGATTAAGAACATTGTACAAGCAGCACCTATGTTAGCAGATATGGGGGGGTGTATGTAATAGTGTCAGAGTTCTGTGAAGCAGTGCGATTTAAGCAATCTAAGCTGCAGATTTAGAGAGGCAATCATTAACATGGCAAAACCCGCTGCTGTTGAAATGGGAAATTCGTGACATCATTGGTACATCATGGTCCTGTGAGGTCACCGGTATCTTAGTGATCTGGTAGGCTGTAGCCTTATGACATCTTCCCTTTCTTACTTTTTCTGCTTTATTATTAGACCTTACTCACCAGCTCCTCTCTATTAGCTGGGGTCCTCCCTATCTCACCAGCTCCTCTCTATTAGCTGGGGTCCTCCCTATCTCACCAGCTCCTCTATATTAGCTGGGGGTCCTCCCTATCTCACCGGCTCCTCTATATTAGCTGGGGTCCTCCCTATCTCTTCAGCTCCTCTCTATTAGCTGGGGTCCTCCTTATCTCATGGTTTCTCTCTATTTGCTGGGGTCCTCCTTATCTCATGGCTCCTCTCTATTAGCTAGGGTCCTCCCTATCTCACCAGCTCCTCTCTATTAGCTGGGGTCCTCCCTATCTCAACGGCTCCTCTCTATTAGCTGGGGTCCTCCCTATCTCACCAGCTCCTCTCTATTAGCTGGGGTCCTCCCTATCTCAACGGCTCCTCTCTATTAGCTGGGGTCCTCCCTATCTCAACGGCTCCTCTCTATTAGCTGGGGTCCTCCCTATCTCACCAGCTCCTCTCTATTAGCTGGGGTCCTCCCTATCTCACCAGCTCCTCTCTATTAGCTGGGATCTTCCCTATCTCACCAGCTCCTCTCTATTAGCTGGGGTCCTCCCTATCTCAAAGGCTCCTCTATATTAGCTGGGGTCCTCCTTATCTTATGGCTCCTCTCTATTAGCTGGGGTCTTCCTTATCTCACGGCTACTCTCTATTAGCTGGGGTCCTTCCCTATCTCACGGCTCCTCTCTATTAGCTAGGGTCCCCCCTATCTCACCAGCTCCTCTCTGTTAGCTGGGGTCCTCCCTATCTCACCAGCTCTTCTCTATTAGCTGGGGGTCCTTCCTATATCACCAGCTCCTCTATATTAGCTGGGGGTCCTCCCTATCTCACCGGCTCCTCTCTATTAGCTGGGGTCCTCCCTATCTTATGGCTCCTCTCTATTAGCTAGGGTCCTCCTTATCTAACGGCTCCTCTCTATAAGCTGAGGTCCTCCTTATCTCACGGCTCCTCTCTATTAGCTGGGGTCTTCCTTATCTCACGGCTACTCTCTATTAGCTGGGGTCCTTCCCTATCTCACGTCTCCTCTCTGTTAGCTAGGGTCCCCCTATCTCACCAGCTCCTCTCTGTTAGCTGGGGGTCCTTCCTATATCACCAGCTCCTCTATATTAGCTGGGGGTCCTCCCTATCTCACCGGCTCCTCTCTATTAGCTGGGGTCCTCCCTATCTCACCAGATCCTTTATATTAGCTGGGGGTCCTCCCTATCTCACCGGCTCCTATCTATTAGCTGGGGTCCTCCCTATCTCACCAGCTCCTCTATATTAGCTGGGGGTCCTCCCTATCTCACCGGCTCCTCTCTATTAGATGGGGTCCTCCCTATCTCACCGGCTCCTCTCTATTAGCTGGAGTCCTCCTTATCTCATGGCTTCTCTCTATTTGCTGGGGTCCTCCTTATCTCATGGCTCCTCTCTATTAGCTAGGGTCCTCCTTATCTCACGGCTCCTCTCTATAAGCTGGGGTCCTCCTTATCTCACGGCTCCTCTCTATTAGCTGGGGTCCTCCTTATCTCACGGCTCCTCTCTATTAGCTGGGGTCCTTCCCTATCTCACCGGCTCCTCTCTATTAGCTAGGGTCCTCCCTATCTCACCAGCTCCTCTCTATTAGCTGGGGTCTTCCCTATCTCACCAGCTCTTCTCTATTAGCTGGGGTCCTCCCTATCTCAGCAGCTCCTCTACATTAGCTCGGGGTCCTCCCTATCTCACCGGCTCCTCTCTATTAGCTGGGGTCCCTCCTATCTCACCAGCTCATCTCTATTAGCTGGGTTCCTCCCTATCTCACCAGCTCCTCTCTATTAGCTGGGGGTCCTCCCTATCTCACCGGCTCATCTCTATTAGCTGGGGTCCTCCCTATCTCATCAGCTCCTCTACATTAGCTGGGGGTCCTCCCTATCTCACCGGCTCCTCTCTATTAGCTGGGGGCCCTCCCTATCTCACCGGCTCCTCTCTATTAGCTGGGGTCCTCCCTATCTCACCAGCTCCTCTCTATTAGCTGGGGTCCCCCCTATCTCACCGGCTCCTCTCTATGAGCTGGGGTCCCCCCTATCTCACCGGCTCCTCTCTATTAGCTGGGGTCCTCCCTATCTCACCAGCTCCTCTCTATTAGCTGGGGTCCTCCCTATCTCACCAGCTCCTCCTTTTCACCAGGATGGGGTCATATGGTCAACAGTAAAAAGGCAGTCATTAGGCCACTATTGGTCGACAAGCCAAAGTTTGACACACCAAAAAGGAAGAAATGCATTAGGTCAACATAAACAAATCGGTCAAAAGAAGCAAAAGGTCAACATGAGATTTTTTCCGTTACTATATCAGTGGACATGGAGGGGGAATATATTAGTGTGCTGAGCACAGGAAGGCACCATGCCAAAGCATGTGTACACACTATATGTGTACTGCTTGTACACATATACCGTGTCCATATTTGTCAGCATAGACACCCAAAAAATAAAAAAACATCATGTCAACCTTTTGCTTTGCCTCTCTATTAGCAGGGGTCCTCACTATCTCACCGGCTCCTCTCTATCTCAGAGAGAGAGGGTGCAAATGCATATTACAATATAATATATAATAAGAGGTTGTTAGTATATCATTGGCCATCATATCTATCTATCACCTATCTCACCATCTCCTCTCTATTAGCAGGGGTCCTCCCTATCTCACCAGCTCATCTCTATTAGCAGGGGTCCTCCCTTACTCACCAGCTCCTCCCTATTAGCTGGGGTCCTCGCTGTCTCACCGGCTCCTCTCTATTAGCAGGGGTTCTCCCTATCTCACCAGCTCATCTCTATAAACAGGGGTCCTCCCTATCTCACCAGCTCATCTCCATTAGCAGGGGTCCTCCCTATCTCACCAGCTCATCTCTATTAGCAGGGGTCCTCACTGTCTCACCAGCTCCTCCCTATTAGCAGGGGTCCTCACTGTCTCACCAGCTCCTCCCTATTAGCAGGGGTCCTTACTTACTTATTTAGAAGGAAAGGATGGTAATCGCACAGGAAAGAGTGAATATGAGTCAAAAAGTTTGGCCCCTCAATAGGTATCTTAGTGATTAAGTTCGTATGACATGTGAGGGTGTGCTACCACTGGACATCGAAAAGTTACATATATAATTTTTGGACAGAAAGAAATGTCACTATGCGGTGCACCAAATAAAGAGTCTATTAAAATCTAACCTTTATTATTATGGGTTAAAATTATAGCGAAATATAAAAGACACAGAACACAAATGACATACAAATACGTTTAAAAAAGGATATAAATTATCCTTGCTGCGTGGGGTCCCACACTCCTAATTTTCGATTCCCACTAGTATCAAAGTACGTACTCTGTCAGTTACTATATTGAATTATTTATATGTATGCGGCGGGCATTGGACACACATTATAGATTACCCCATTCATAGGGGAAAGTAGGTACAAGTTAAGGTTGGCTGTTTCGGGCAGGTATGACAATTAATTTAAGATATAGTGTTGTGCGACGACTTCAAGGGTATAATTCCCAGATATCCAGTGCTTGTATTGGAGGGCACTGGTAGTTTGTTCTAATTGGTCACTGGTGTGCCATTAGATATTAGGTTTAGTGGCGCTAGTTTATGCCAGAGAATAATTAGGCAAGGTTGAACAGTGCTAGTGTTTTGGGAATATCGACACGGGCTCAGTATGTAGTATTAACGTGTCTACATGAGCGTGTCGGTAACCTCTAATCTCACGTTAATCGTGTGTACGTATAGAAATAATCACTGTAGCATAGCCAAATATACCAGTGATAAAATTAATACAGTCCCTGGAGTATAGCGTGTCAATTTATACGA
The DNA here is from genome assembly GCF_055691185.1 of Crinia signifera. Lineage (NCBI taxonomy): Eukaryota > Metazoa > Chordata > Amphibia > Anura > Myobatrachidae > Crinia > Crinia signifera. The sequence goes on along the minus strand of NC_139219.1, from coordinate 312,413,604 downwards.
CACGTTGTCTCACGATATAACAGGACTGAATAACAAGATGTGTCAGTGAAAATACAATCCCTGGAGTGTAGCGTGTCTATTTATAGGACACGTTATCTCACTATGTAACAGGATTGTATATCAATGATTGCTCAAAATCTTGTGCTTATTACGTCGACTGGACAATTTGTGAATAAATTGTCAGAGTACCAGTACCAATTGGTTTTAGAAGGTACAGTGTGTATGGCGGCGTTTTAAGAGTATAATTTCAGATAACCAATGCCTGCCCCCTTTTTTCGTGAGGGACACTGGTAGCCGTCCAAAGTATTCACTGATATATTTATTCTTATATTTATTAACTGTTATTTTGCACCTTAAACAGTGTTTTTGGCAGCGCGAACAGTGCTCATATTCAGAGAAGTCAGTAATCGCTTGGTGTGTGGCGTTCACACGCTATAAACGAGCGTTTCAATAGTAATTAGTCTCATACTAATTAAGTGCATCAGTAGTGGTAGTAATCACTTAACATTAGTAGCATGTATCAAATGAAAATAGATCATAGTCCCTAGACTTTCACGTATTTATAATTAGGACAAGTTGTCTCTCATAGGACGGGACTAGAAGATCATAATATGCTCAGTATGTTGAGATCATACGCCTGTTTACTGAATATACCAGTAGCGGCGGTGATCACTACACGCTGGCTGGATACAAGATTCACAGTGTGAGAACCACAGTCCCTGGAGCGCGGCGTGCTTGATGGTTACACGCCGTCTCACAATAAGGAGGACTGGGTGACACTTGCAATACTATTGTGCGCCCTTCAGCCGACGGGCTGTGTGTCGATGCGCCCGCTCGGTAATGTAATCAATCAATTTTTAAACTAGACAGATCAAAATTAGTACATTTCAATGGGGGTAGGGGAGTGGGGATAGCCCACGAAGTGTACGGTCGGCGTACGCTTCGCTAATGAGCTTCGTCAGGACCAACCTGGGTGGTACCTGCGAGCTCCTTAAGTACCTGTGGAGTCATGCATATGGTAATGTGCTATGCGTTCATTGGTTGCCCCGGTTGTCAGTCAGGGAATGCATATCGTACTAGATAGTATGTTTCGTTTACTGCTTATAGATGAGATCTCTGTTGGAAAGTAGCAGGACTGTTTATTGCTTGGAATATGTACTGGGTGTCAGGTACAGTTATATGTATAACCAGAACATCTTTGGATTACTTAATCATTTGGACTTTTGGACGGTATATCTGACCAAGTCACGGAAGTGAATCATGATTGGACAGGGAGACCATCAGTCAAGGGAAAGGGGAGGGAAAATGACACTCTGATGGTTACCTATTGAATTGTTTATTATTCCATGGTTACCATGGATACTGCAGTGCGATCGTTAGAAATGTGATATGTATTGATTGCTAGTATTCTTACGTGATATTGTAAAATCAACCGTTAAGAGTAAGATGTACATTGATTACTGATAGTCTTGGTTAAAGTAATACATATAGATGATTGACCTGATCATTGGTCAG